>NC_137010.1:59360687-59393187 GCF_032717465.1 Coenobita brevimanus | reverse complement strand
CGAGCAGATCATCTCTGTCGTTACACTTTGCGTTAGGTTAGGATGAAGTAATTTGTTTTTTTAATAAAATTCAGTAAAAGGTCAGGAGTATAAGACATGGATAAAGGTTCAGCCGTCATATCCGAGCGAGAGGCTCATCAATTTCGAAGCATTGTGACGAAAAAGTAATAAACAGTAGGTCAGAGGCAGACTCCGTGGGGAGAGTGCATCAATACATCACGTCTACACGAGTATTTTATTTCCTGTTATCACAGTTCAGAACCTCAGGTGTTTATTGATAAATTGGACGGGCGATTGAACCAATTATGAGGCGCGAGTGTTGTTGGCGTCACTTCATAAGCTGGTGGTTAGATTTTGCTGGATATTTCCGCCATTGTCCTCTTGCCAGTGATCTGTCGCCTTGTTCTCGCTGCACCCACCAAAGGTATGCTGTTTGACTTTATTAATTCTGTACCCATTTTACTCTAACTTGGCCTAAAATTTCCATCTCTCCAACTTGAATACTGAGTTGTAGCAATAGATTAATACTAGAATATGTAAGTCACAAAAAATTGCCATTGAAGAGGAGCCGTAGCGCTGCCCTTTTCTGCCAATGACCCATGTGAAGTAAGCGGCAAAAGGACGAAAATCTGGGTCAAGTTACCCTGAAAAAAAGTAGTATAATGCAGGATACTATGATATTCTAAGAAGTTGTGGACAGATGAGAGTTGTCTGTGGTTTCCAATAAAGAGACAGGCAGACAGATAGACAGACGCAGACAACAGAGACACGACAGGGGAGAAGAATCCTGACGTTATTATGAGTGTAATTGACTTCCAAGCACATTACATTATATTTGTGCCCTAAGTTTAGTAGCATGTATTATGTATAACCAAGGTTCGTTGACAAGTAGTGAACACACACACACACACACACACACACACACACACACACACACACACACACACACACACACACACACACACACACACACACACACACACACACACACACACACACACACACACACACACACACACACACACACACACACACACACACACACACACACACACACACACACACACACACACACACAGCAACCACACAAAGCCATACACCCCCCATCTCCCAACCCCCCACACATACAACACATCCCCCCTCCCCCCCACACACACACTGCAACCACATCAAACCATACACCCCTCATCTCCCCACCACCCAACAAACACAACACATCCAAAACCACCCACCCACTCACCCACACAACCCACATCAAACGATACACCCTCCACCCACCACACACAACACATTCACACACAGAAACACACACACACACACACACACACACACACACACACACACACACACACACACACAGCAACCACAACAAACAATTCACCCCCACCCACCACACACAACACATTCACCTACCCACTCACACACACACACACACACACACACACACACACTGCAACCACATCAATCCGTGCACCCCAACCCCCACCCCCACACACAAAACATCCACACACACACACACATACACACACACACACATACACACACACACACACACACACACACGTACACTGCAACCACATCAATCCGTGCACCCCAACCCCCACCCCCACACACAAAACATCCACACACACACACACACACACACACACACACACACACACACACACACACACACACACACACACAGCAACCACATCAAACAATTCACCCCCACCCCCCATACTCCACACACAACACATTGACCCACCCACACACACACACACACACACACACACACACACACACACACACACACACACACTTCAACCACATCAATCCGTTCACCCCACCCCCACCCCCACACACAAAACACACACACACACACACACACACACACACACACACACACACACACACACACACACTGCAACCACATCAAACCATTCACCCCCATCCCCCACCCTCCACACGCAACACATACCCCTACACACACACACACACACACACACACACACACACACACACACACACACACACACACACACACAGCAACCACATCAAACCATTCACCCCCACCCTTTACACACAACACATGCATCCACCCACCCACATCCACACACACACACACACACACACACACACACACACACACACACACACACACACACATACAGTACTCTCTAATGGAACATGCTGGTAGAGAAATGTGTGTTGGTAACTGTGGTGGTGTCGAGAGGTTGCCATGGTACCACAGACACCTCCCACCACACACACACAGCACATCCACACACACACACACACACACACACACACACACACACACACACACACACACACACACACACACACACACACACACACAATTTATTTTTGTATAGGGCTGGTAAAGAGAGCTGTATGATCATGAGAGTTAATAGAGACAGCATTAACGCTCTTATACCAGTATGACTCACTCTCAGCTGAATGCTATCGCCAAGCAGTACTTGGAATAAAATACTAGAGTTACCTCTACTATGAGAGGGCCCGGGTACCATCTAGTGGTTGTGAAAGTAGCTGGACATGTTTCTCGTCTTGGTTGGCGTCGCTACTTGGCTACTTTTGCTAGTGGCCTTATGACAGTGGAAGGACGAGGGTGTGTGTGTGTTGCTGTTGCATCATTCCCCTGATGTAAGTGTTGGCTATTTGCTGTTTTTTTCCATTAAGGTGACTACATTAGGACACAAGGGTATCGCACTTACAGCCAGGAAGTATCATGGCCCAAAGAAATAATACCTATAAGGCTACTAGACGTAATTCTGATGAGACAAGGGGGATGTTAGTGTGAGGGAGATGAGGAAGCCTTGTAGTCCAGTGCTGCAGTTTTGTGGAAAATCGTCGCTAACGTGGAAAAACAAATGAACGACGAGAATGGATGTGGGCAGGCGGACGTCGTTCCACACTGATTGTTCACGTTATTTTGTAGGAATAAGGGGGATTTTGTCATGATTGGGAGGAACTAACATGTATTGTTATTCAGACCCTTCACAGTTAAACCAACGAATATGTAGCGTTTGTCTATAATACTGTCATTTTAAACAGGGAAGAATACGTCGTTTAACAGTCTACCTCTACCCACCCGGCGATATCATAAAAAAAATATATATATATTATTTACAAGACACGTGCCAACCATTAGCAGTCCACACTTCCTTTGTAATATTAAAGAAATACCGAAACAATGTTGTAAATCGTGTACAGTTGATATACTAGAAAACTTGGATGTGGATAAACCTACTTGTCTCCTGTCTTGTTATTAATCAACATTTGCTGTCTTATTAACTCTCTTAATCATTTAACGTCCTTACACTTGAATCATAATAGGTCTGACATCATTAATTATACCCTCTCTTCCAGTATTCACAGTATACCAAATTTTATGGTAGTTATACCAACAATACATCCTCTGCCATCCTGGTTACTAAACGAGACCGTGTACAATAATGACGTCACAACCAGTGTGCAATTCACGGCAACTCTGCCTTGTACCGCCTCAATCTTGGTGTCTCAGCACCAGTGAAATAGCAGTGTGAGTGTCGGCCTGTTGATTCTCGGGCCGATCAGACTGGTGGACTAGGTTTGCCTGCCCCCTCGTCCCTGTCCGCTCAACTGTACAGTTTGGGACCTGAATGTAAACTGATAAGTGCGATTCAGATTTCAGAGGGACAAAGTGATGGAAAAAAAATATTGTATGTAAGTTATTTTGTCCTGAAACACACACACACACACACACACACACACACACACACACACACACACACACACACACACACACACAGAGTACTCTCTAATGGAACTTGCCGGTGGGGAAATGTGTGTATGTAACTGTGATGGTGTCGGGAGGTTGCCATGGTAACACACAAGCACCTCGCACCACACACACACACACACAACACATCCACACACACACACACACACACACACACACACACACACACACACACACACACACACACACACACACACACACACACACACACACACACACACACACACACACACACACACACACACACACACACACGTACACACATACACGTACGCGTATATTGTGGTGGTGTTCCTTCATTTTACCAAGGCCGAGATAGTCGTTTTTTTGCAGCTTATTTCCGGTAGTTCAGTGAAAGAAATAGACAAACTTACAGCTCTACATCATTTCCATACCACTTCTTCGTGACTAGCACCATTCTAGTGTTAACCCCTTGTCACAACACAAAATTTAAGAAAGAGATTGCAATTTTACGCCAAGTTAGAGTGAACAGGGTATAGTAGTGATGCTGCAACACACTTATATTTCTCCTCTTGTTTGCAGGTCAGTCCACACGCAGTCCTTAGGTCACGTCTTCCACAGAACAGGTAACGCATGAACAGCCAGCGTAACTAAATGGCAGACCAGAGATGGAGTGAGAGGATGAGGCACACACGGAACAAGATAGAGGTGATACTCTCAGATCCACCGAGATGGGACGGAACAAGCCAACAACCAAAGGATCGGAGTGGGGACAGGTGAGAGGGGTCCTTATCCTGCAGTGGTGTGTCACAGGCTGATGATATGATGATGATGATGATGATGATGGATGATGATGGATGTTGATGCTGCTGCTGATGATGTTGATGCTGCTGCTGATGATGATGTTGATGCAAACTCTAGAATATGGTTAGATGATAGTGATGTATTTGATGATAATGGTGATGATATTGATGTAACTTCTGTACTACATTTTTAACAGTGTTGAGCTGGTGATGACATGCTGCTGCTGCTGACGATGATGATGATGATGATGACGACGAGGAAGATGATGATGGTGATGATTACGACAACGAAGACGACGACGATGACGACGACGATCTTCAAGTCATTGGCTGAGTCACCTCTCCCTTTCCTTTCTGTTTAACTTCGTGTTTTGGTGACTGGGCTTGTGTGTGTGTGTGTGTGTGTGTGTGTGTGTGTGTGTGTGTGTGTGTGTGTGTGTGTGTGTGTGTGTGTGCTTGCATATATTCGTGTATGTGTATCTTGGTTGATGATACCGTGGTTATTCAAATGGCAGAATTATTTCCACACATTCATAGTTTTATTTCAAGGGTAAATATTATTCCAAGAACATAGGACCTTTTACCCATACAATTAAGAGACACTTACGCAATATTCTGAAAAGCTTATTACATCCCATAGACCACAGCACAGGGTTCCATAAGTCAATGATCACCTTCTCTTTATGTATCGTTAGGAAGTGGATGAATATGAGTGAAGTAATACATATATTTTGGTCTTTATTTAAAGATAGGAATTAACCTCACATATTCTTTTTTATTTTAAGGATACAACACATGATTTTCTACATTTTATCACAGTAGCTCTAGGACCGGCCCTGCCCGTCTGCTTCTCACTAACCATTTTTGGATGAGAGGTGTTGTACTCATATAGGCTTTAGTGATTATAGTGAAGCCAAGTTACGTTCTACCAGTCCCACACATTAAGTCACACACCATCACCCTCTCACACCACACCATACCAAACCACCCTCCCACACCGTATCACACCACACCATACCAATCTCTCACACTACACGACACGAAATCACACTCCCACACCACACAAATCACCTACCCACACCGCACCACAAAAAATCCTCCTCCTACACAACACCACACCACACCACACGACACAAAATTACCCTCCCACACCACACCACACATAACCACCTCCCACACCACACCACACTACAAAAAAAATCCTCCTCCCACATCACACCACACATAACCACCCACCCACACCACACCAAACCACAAAAAAATCCTCCTCCTACACCACACCACAGAAAATCACCCTCCCACACCACAACACACATAACCACCCTCCCACACCACACCACACCACACAAAGCCACCCTGCCACACCACAACACACATAACCACCCTCCCACACCACACCACACAAAGCTACCCTGTCACACCACACCACACATAACCACCCTCACACACCACACAACCCTCACCACATAACCCTCCCCACACCACACCACAACCCCCCCCACCACACCACACCACACCACACCAAGGAGATTAACCTAAGGGGCCTGAAGCTCCCGCATCTATTAATTCTGATATTGTTTCCAGGTAACTCCACACACACACACACCTCAGGTCACGTCTTTCACAGAAGAGATAACAGAAGGACAGCGAGCGTAACAGAATGGCAAGCCACAGATGGAGTGAGAAGAAGAGGTGCACAGGGAACAAGATGGAGAGATCATATGATGCAGATCTACCGAGCAAGGACGGAACAAGCTAACAATCAATGGATCAGAGTGGAGAAAGGTGAGAGGGTCCTTATCATGCAGTGGTGTGTCACAGGCTGATGGTGATGATATTGATGATGATAATGATGTTGATGCTGATGGTGGTGATGCTTTAACATCTCAACGTATGAGGTTACAGGATGCACAGTGAGGCTGCATAGTCAGTAAATGAAAGAATATGAGTGCATTTAAGTATTTATGGAATGTGATGAATAAGGATGGAAGATTAGAGGATGAAGTGACTGGAATGATGCGTCAGGGAAGGAGGGTTGCTTATTCTCTAAAAAGCAGTGGTTAGGAAGAGGGAACTGAGGATGAAAGTATGAAAAAAAAAGGGCACTGCATGCTGTGATTCCCACTTTAAAGTATGGAAGTGAAGCTTGGATCTTGTTGAAAGGACACAAGTCAAGAGTGAGAGCGGTGGAAATGAGCTACTTGAGAGGAGCATGTGGAGTTTCATAGAGAGACAGACAGACAAATGGGCAGATGAAGGAGCGTTGTGATGCTGATGTGGATGAGATTGAAAGCGCTAAGAGAAATACTTCGAGATGGTTTGGCCATGTGGAGAAGATGGCGAATAAGAAAATGACTAGAAGAGTGCACATGAGTTAGCTGGAAGGATAGAGGGGGATGGGAAGACCGATGATGAGATGGAGGGAAAGAGTAGAAACATATGAGTGCGATACTTGAGCTAAATGGTAGAGGACAGTACATCATGGAGGCGATTTGCTTGTGATCACCCTTTACGGGATTAAGGCGTCTGGCTATAGATAAACAGATATAGATAAATAGATCGATAGGTAGGAGTTGATGATAATATAATAATGATGATGATGATGATGATATTGATGATGATTTTTGTCGGCAGGTGGAAGGACGAAACAGCAGGAACTCTACCATCGGTCCAAGCATCCACGATTCCACATCCATCCATCCATCCATCCATCTCGCTTGATGTTAAAAGCTAAGTCTATTTAGCTTAAGTAGTACCAATTGCTTCTTCGTAAGCTTTCCAGCTGTCTGAACAGACCCGCAGTAGCTTTAAAAAGTTCTAAAATAACTCGGTTCTGGTACTCAGTTTGGTACGTTTATTTTCCTTTTATCAGAACTGGCGCGGCAAGTTTTGAGAAAAGTCCCTCAAGCAACTCCTTTTTTTTTTTTTACTAGGTTTCTAATGCTGTCCATAGATCCGTTGTGGCTTTAATAGTTTCCTAGACAACACAGTCTTGGCGCTGTTCTCTGCCATCCTATTATACCATGTCATAATTATAGTGTTCTCGCTCGCTTGCTCTCTACGCTCGCTCACTTGAATAATAAATCACTGACGAAAAGGTGGTATAAAGCCCCCTAAGCCGCCACAGTATTATAACCCTCGGTATGCAGTTCGTACCCTGCGGCCTTGTAACTTTGTGTACCCGAAGCGCTTACAAAATAACTTGAAATAATTTTCCTTTCGTAACTATACTCGTTTCACTCTTACTTGGCCTGAGTTGTTGTTGTTCTTGTTACACCTTAGGCTCCTCTGGATGTGAACCCAGTGCTATGTTGAAGGATTGTCTGTGTTGTGGTAGTGTGGTGCAGGATGTGAGTGGGTGTGCTGTGGTGTGGGGGTGCCACTTTGCAGTATGATCACAGGGAATTGTATGTGTGTTATATTTTGTGTTAGTATTGTAGCATGGAAGGTTGGTGTACTCGTGTCTCTGGGTTCGGTAGTGTCTGAAGGGTGTATGGCTGGTGGTAGCACATGAAGGATGCTGTTTGGTAGGAAGTTTTGGCTGGCTGGGGTGTCCATGTGTTTATGTATGTGTTTGGTATAGAAAATTTTGGCTGGCTGGGGTGTCTGTGTGTTTATGTATGTGTTTGGTATAGAAAGTTTTGGCTGGCTGGGGTGTCTGTGTGTTGACGTATGTGTTTGGTATAGAAAGTTTTGGCTGGCTGGAGTGTTTGTGTGTTTATGTATGTGTTTGGCAGAAAGTTTTGGCTGGCTGGGGTGTCTATGTGTTTATGTATGTGTCTGGGAAGTGTGGAGTCGGGTGGAGGAGGAGACATGTTGCAAAGATAATCTGTGTAGTGTTGGGCGGTTGTTCGATTTTGTTTCTTTGTGGAGAGGATGATGCAACATAAGGTTACAAGGGTGGGACGGATCTTGAGCTGAAATGATGAACTGTGTGCCTCTCATATTCACTTGGTCTCTGACTGAAATTAGTTATGTTTCTCGGTGTAGGCTGTCAGTACTTGTGGTCTTAGTGTCTTCTGCTATTAAGGTATTGTTTTCTGTTCTTTAAAGCTTCTTCGTGTTTGTGTTGGATAAGATTACGGCTCAGCTTGTGTGACAGTAATTCACGGTTGTTTTAATGAGTTACTTATAAGTGGAGGATGGAGTTGGGATGTATATGAGAGAGGGTGTGTGTGAAATAGAAGTGATGCATAATGAGAGGGGACAGGGTGGCATTGAGGCGACTTGTTTGTGGCCACCTCTTACGGGATTAAGGCGTCTGGCTATAGATAGATGGATAGACAGATAGCTTATAGTTTCCATACGGTTTGCCGAGTAGTAGCGATAGTTATCACTAGAATATGATGTTAGTCACGAATGAGTGCTGTGGAAAGGATGTAGAATTATAGCATTGGCTGCTTCTGCTACTGATCTGCGTGACATTCTGGTATGCTTTAAATGAAACTCTGTGCCAAGTTAAAGTGAAAGGTGTGTATGATTGTGTAGGAGGAACAAGAGACAAGGAGGTATTCTGTGGCCTATTTTCTTTGTGCTTCCTACAAGACACAGTAATAGTTATGACGGGGCATTGGTGGCAAGTTTGGGGGTCAGCACACACTTACGGCCTCTCATTATACAAGTTGGTCCATATATTACGCCACCCAGTTCTTGTGTGTTGCGGGCACGGCTCAGTGAACATTACCAGTGTCTATCCTGCATCATTATCTACTTCCCACAACCCTCTTCAGGCTTAGCTTTATAATATACTGTAGGCTTTATTTTAGCTCCATTAATTGCATGGTGGAGAATTCCCATAACCTTTTTTATGCTTAGCTGTATATCATTGTATTGTATAATCTATTATGTCCACTGATCACACGGCTGAGTAGTAATTTGGTGAAGCAATCAGAATGTCTTAGCTCATCACAAAAGCCGTCCCCACAACACACAAGACTGCAGAGCGCAATATACTTATCACCTATATTAAGTCAAAGGCAAAGTTAAAAAGGTAAGGAAACAAGACAGAAAATTTAAGTTTTCATTATTAATACTTCAGTATAGAATACATTAACAGAGACAGCAATATAAAATATGCATTCAAAAGTAGCATTTGTCCACAGAACATCCTGGACTTGCAAGGCAGATCACACCATCACCACCAGGCTTCTCTCGGCAGGTCAGGGCAGATCACCAGCAGCAGCAGCAAGTAATCTCACGGCTGGGGAAGACACGACACCCTGCCGCCGCCACCACCGCCACCACCACCACCACCACCACCAGGCATCTCAGAGTAGGGGAAGACACCACACCACCGTCAGGCTTCTCACGGCAGGGCAGACCAAACTTCAGCAGGGTATGACCAGTGTGGCAAGGAAGCAGCAACAAGGCAGCAGACTCCAGCACGACCTGTGAACCAGATGTGTATTAGTTCAAATCAGTGTTAGCTTTAGTTATTTAATCTTCTATCTATCTCTATCTATTGCCAGACGCCTCAATCCCGTTTGGGGTGGCCACAAACAAATCGCCTCCAAGTCGCCCTGTCCCCCGCCATTTCACTGCCCTGCTCCCAACTCACACCTCCCTCTCTCATATACCTCTCCACTCCATCCCTCCATCTCATCCTCGGCCTCCCCCTCCCTCTTCCCCCCTCCACCTCACTCACATACATTCTCTTCGTCAGTCTTTCACCCTCCATCCTCTCCACATGGCCAAACCACCTCAGTGTGTTCCTCATAACGCTTCCTATCACATCCACATCCACACCACAACGCTCCTTTATACCCTCATTCGTCAGCCTGTCTCTCCATGTGACTCCACAGGCTCCTCTTAAATAACTCATTTCCACTGCTCTCACTCTTGACTTGTGTCCTTCCAACAACGTCCAAGCTTCACTTGCATACGTTAGAGTTGGTATCACAATACTGTCATGTAGTAACTTTTTCACTTCCATGCTCACTTCCCTGTTTCTTATCACTACTTTCAAGGAACCAGCAACCTTTCTTCCCTGCTGTACCCTTTCAAGCACTTCACCCTCCAAACCTCCATCCTTACTCATCACACTACCCAAGTACTTAAACGTACTCACATTTTCCATTTCCTCACCATCCAACCTCACTGTACATTCTCTGACTTCACCTCTCTGAAAGACCATCACTTTACTCTTCCCTACATTCACCTTTAGATTCCGTTTCTTACACACTCTCTCAAACTCATCCACCAAGCCTTGCAGCTCTCCTTCGTCTTCACTCAACAACACAGTATCATTTGCAAACTACAGTACAGGGAGTTTCCAAACACTACCCTCTCTCACCAGGGCCACTCCAACATCCACTACCCTACCTTGTACCTCTTTTATTACCCCATCCATGTACAGATTGAACAACCATGGAGACATGACACATCCCTGTTTCAACCCAACCTTCAAAGCGTGGACTCATTAGACTGCTCAGATTCTTTTGGGAATGGCACACAGTTAGGGAATTATATCACCAATATTTTATCCAAATTTCCCATACAGGGTGTTGCATGAAATGTTTGACAAACTTCAGAAAGTTGTTCTTGGGGCAATTTTGAGTTAAGAATTGCTGCATCAACCTGGGCTAATTTCTCGTCTATTATGCTCAGGTTCTGTAGGGAATGGCAGCAGATTAGAGACTGGTATCGCAAAATTTTATCCCCTGCCACCACCACCAGGCCGTTTATTTTTAAATCCCCTTGTAAAACTGTAGAGATATATCGGCAGGACAGTAAATAGTGATCCTACTCTGGTACTCTGTATGGAATTTGAGAGAGAGAGATGATGATACCACTGATTCATGGGGTTATCTTTAATTTAACAAGAAACACTTTACTTACCTCTCTATTCAGTTTGCACGAAAATTAATGTTTCAAAGACTGATAATATATTCAAGAAATTTTCTTCTTAAAATTTAATAAGTAAATGTTTAATTTGAAGTGTGACGTCACTGGTGCATTATGGGAGCAACGTTGAGAGATGCTGGAGGTGAGTGAAGATTTTATTCTTTACGGTGTTAGTCTACTTCTTATTATGGTAATTCTTATGCCCATGTGTTTATCAGTGTTTGCTGTCATTATCGAGAGGTGTAGTCGGCTGATGTAAGTTGTAATTATTAGCTATAAGGATGATATACGGCGGTGTGTATCTCCAGGTGACCAAGATGTCCCTTTAAACTCGAGTAAGCAGTGCTACTTAAATGCCCCGATATTCACACCATCTGTTTAGGTTTTAAGGTCGAATGTGATCCTGTACATGGGCAGGCATAGTAGGTTAACAGGATTAAAATACAATACCAGATGCAAAGACCCATGGATTAAGTATTTTATTTCAGTTTTTTCCCCTTCATTCTTTCCTCGTCTTTCTGCCTACGGGTGACTTTACACTCCCAATTCTGTCTTGCATTCCTTCATTCTTTCCTCTTCCTTCTGCCTGTGGGTGACTTTACACTGAGTGACAAGCCAAATGGTTTCCTGTACACCAGGAAACCATTTACTACGCTGGGTGGTAACCATATAACCAAATTATGGCGCCTGGTGGTTTTGGGTAATTATTGTGCTCCAGTCGGATTGAGCCGGTGAAGGTTCATATCCAAGGGGTGGTTGGGGTTTATTGCTCACGTAATGCCACTCAGGGATGAGTGAGGTTGGTCACTCTCATCTTAAATGTCAGGACCAACTGCCTAGCATCGGGCTCCTACGCGCCTCATGGGGCAACGTAGGATTGGATGATGGATGGGTGGATGGATTTCAGTTTTAACCACACACTTGAAAGATGAACTGATTTTATTCATGCTTCCTTCAGATGATATTCAGCATGGGAGAGACTTTGAACTGGAGGGGTTATATCGTATCATTTATGAAGGTTCCAACATGCTTGCATGCATTGGCTTTGGTCACCTAATGGCGACTTTCCATGCTGCTCGATTGCAGTAGCTCAGTAGTAGCGCTTGCTCTTCACAACCATAAAGTTGACAGTTCGAGCCCCCACCAGGGTAGCGTATACGAGGTCTCTCCTTGCCCTTCAGAGCTATGTGGTCCATTGGTCCTAGCTGGTTGGGATTAGTCCTCTGGCAACCTCTGTGATCAGCCTCCTATCCCTGATGTCACACTCTATGACCTTGTTCCAAGCCATTTTCTGTGTCCAGTTGCCATCCTCCATCCTTTCAACATGCCCCATCATTCAATCTACCCCTTCTTATTACAGCACCGATACAGTACTCTTCAGTCCTGTTCTTCCTCCATTAGTCCCTTTAATACAGTACTATATGTCTGTCTCAAGTTAGATATGATGGTCTGGTGGTAGAAATAGATAGTAAAATGAGAATATAACTACATCTTTTGGATTACAGGGCACAAACTGCTCCAATGATTAGCCTTTATTCTTGCTAATTTAAGACTGTTATTCAGCTTGGGTAAGACTTTTCAAACTGGAAGGGTCACATTACAACCTTCAGGAACCTGTTCAGTAGGAAAGTAATTAAAGGTTGATAGGAGAGCTTTTGGACTGAAGGGGTTAGGGACAGGCTTCATTAAGCCATTCTTGTTACCTTTAAACTATGTTAATCAGCATAGGAGAGACTTTTCAAACTTAGAGTCCCATATGACATTCTTTAACATGTGTAGGAGAGACACTGGATAAAGCCTGATTGGAGATATAGTATATTGAACTGGAAGGACTGCATACCTTACAACCTTCATTAGCCATTGCTGCTACCTTTAAATAAGAATTATCATACTGAAGGTAATTACTAGCAGCCTTCATTAACATATTACTGTACTGTAATTAGGAGAGAGGTTTCATAAGTTGATTGGAAGTCAGGAGACAGCAGGAATATACCATTACTGTTGAGGGGGATGAATTTGTGTGTGGGCTATGATATAGGAAGCATATCTCAGAATATGGATGTACAAGGTTAATCATATCTTGTATAGTACTTACACTTTCAGATTTGATAGCTTTTCCTTTTGTAATCTTTACTGAATGATGCAATCAGTTCATGATTACACATTATATAATCTCAGACTTCATCTGTGTCATTGTAGTTGGCTCACCTTGACAAATTTTAGTCCTTCTGCTGCTTAGTTCCTGTATCTAAGTGGCAGAATAAGACAGTGTTATGGTTTTGCATCCTCCCCATAGATCTTCATTGTGATTTGCATGATAATCTAGTCTTTATCTCTAGAAACAGCTCAGCATTCAAGGTGGAGAGATGCCAGGTTTTTGTCAGTTTAGGGTGGACATGTAGTCTATATGGTTTGTCTTTATTGTTTTATGTATTCATTATTATTATTATTATTATTTTTTACTGTGGATCAAATTTAGCGATTCATCTCTTCCGTTTATAAATCGGTACAACAGACAGGCTTTCATTCTCAGAGTATGACCACTGAGTACTGTACTGTTTTCCTGTGCAGTGTATATTTTGTCATTTGTACTCTCATTATAAGTTTCATTAAAGAATTTGTATCATATGTTTAGTTTCTGTGTCACTCAGTGTGTTAAGTTTATGTAATATATGGTTAATCGTTTAAGTCCTGCCGTTGGATAGCAGTCTAAGTTCCAGTTTTTACTTTCTCCCTTTATATAAGTAGCAACTGCTCTATATTCTTTCCATAGCACTTGTTCATGATTAGCATTAAACTGCAGGCTTAGGTATTCCAAGTAGCTCAGGAAATTTCGAAATATCTCCTCTTAAAGCGACATTAATAGGTACATGACAATTTAGTTTAGTCTGTGCATGATAGTTCAATTTCCCATTTTTTGTAACATGTAAAGAAATAAAATACAGTAGAAGTTTTAGCCGGTATTCTTATGGGGGCGCGGTGGCATGGTCAGCATGGTGCTGGCCTGCTGATCAGGAGGACCCGGGTTCAAGTCCCGGTGTGACAGAGGTTTCTTTAAAATGTGGCTGAGGGAAGTTTGTGTAGCAGGCTTTCCTTAAAACCACAAGACCCCTTACTTACACTTCAGCTCACACACACCAAGACACTTACACACACTACTACATACATACACACATCAAGACATACACACAAGACACACACACACACGCCAAGACACGTACATAGCCACAGCCACCTTCACACAGACACCACACACACACACACACAGAAGGTGGGACAGACACACCACAGGCAGACAGAGAAGGACATATACAAAACACAGGGAGTGAGAGAGGAGGGGGTTTTATTAAAAAGTCCAATTTTGGTATACCTCCTGTGGCAAAATTGATATAGCCCCCCCTTTAATATTTTTTGGATATTTTCATTTAGTGCCCCCCAGGCCCCAGACCCACTCGGCTGAACCAAATTGTCTGGCGTCAGCTGGAACATGATATACCAGAGTTATGCCGGTCATGCGGGGGTTATTGGTGAGTGTAGTAACTGTCAGGCTCCTATGACTCACTCAGCCGAACAAAATCGTCTGTCAGCTGGAATGGAATACTAGAGTTGTCCCAAGCACCAGAGGGTTAAGAATCTTAACCCCCTGAGTGATGCTCGGGACAACTCTAGTACCCCATTTCAGCTGACTCAGACGATTTTATTCGACTGAGTGAGTCATAGGAGCCTGACAGTGTCAATACCGTCACCATTAACCCCCTCACGACCGACATAACTCTAGCATCATGTTCCAGCTGACGCCAGACAATTTGGTTCAGCCGAGAGAGGATCCTAGGATCCTGAGAGACACTATAACATCACAAACAAAATACAAAATGCCTTCCCTCCATCTTGAACGTACTATAATTCATTTACATTAAGTAAGCTCGTATTTTCGTATTTTTGCAGCTTATTTCATGTATCTTAGTTAAAAGAAAAAAATACTACGAGTCGGTGAATAAAACCAACACTTGTAGACGAAGAATATAATTACCAAACAGTTTCGGTGGACACTGCCACCATCTTCAGTGGTCAAGATAGTGAGAGGGAGTGACATACTGATTATAGAAGGGTTCCTTTTTATGCGTGTTTGTGTGAAAGGGTGGGGTAAAGGTGAGGTGGGGTGGGGTAGATTGTAAGCGGGGATTAACCCAAGGGGGATTTTGGGGGGGACATTATCGGACAGGTCAGGTGTAATTCCTATCTGACCTGTCCGGTAATGTCCCCCCCCCAAAATCCCCCTTGGGTTAATCCCCGCTTACAATCTACCCCACCCCACCTCACCTTTACCCCACCCTTTCACACACACACAGGCATAAGAAGGAACCCTTGTATAATCAGTATGTCACTCCCTCTCACTATCTTGACCACTGAAGATGGTGGCAGTGTCCACCGAAACTGTTTGGTAATTATATTCTTCGTCTACAAGTGTTGGTTTTATTCACCGTCTATGATTATCACGCAAGAGTGATTCATCCAGCCAATACTACGAGCTCTGTATCTTTTCATAGCCCTTCTTCGTGACTAGCATCGTATTCTAGTTATCTATAGTTACAACTGAGCAGTCAAGTTGGAGGGATCACAACTTTAAGCAATTACAGTAAACAAACAAACAAAAAGCAAGTGTCGTCCTCTTGACCTCTCGTCTTCGCAGGAATGCAGCGGTGGCGCCATCTTGTGCGTGGAATGCGTGAAGTGCAGGCTCTTGAGTGGAAGAAGCACTGAGCCACGGGAGACTTAATAATATTCGCTAGTCAGCCAGTCTAGAAGCCTGGGACATTTGCCTGAAATAATAATAATAATATAATAATAATAATAATAATAATAATAATAATAATAGAAATAACAACAAAACCAGTCATATACATAATTCAATATCTTAGTCACTCGATCTGTCCATTCCGCCCCTTCAGTACGAGGACGCATTTCTGTAAGCTATTTTTTCTAACATGGGAGGTTCGATACGTTTGATTAAGCCTATCCATAAGACTCCTAAAGCTGAGTAAATGCCTCTGAAAGTTGCAAAATATAAAATATAAAACGTCTATATGATATAAAAACCTTTGTTCACCTCCGGGACTCGATCTGTGGCGCCTAGAACAAGTGCTGACGTCATGTTTACACTTTGCTACCTTTAGACGATTTCCTGGAGCTTAAAGAAACCCTCTCGGGATGATGGGACAGACACAATAACCCCTTCAGACAGAGAATTACTTAGTTACTTTGTTCTAGGTAACCGGACGATTTTATTCAGCTTAGGAAATCCCCTCGTAGTGAAGGGGTTGATGGTGACTGTATCTAACCCCTCCAGTACGAAATCTCTCTCCAGAGTTGAAGAAAATCATCTGGAGGAAGAAAGATGAAAATGGAAAAAAGTGTTAATGTGGACAATGAGTTAGATAAGACTGGTTTGGTTAAGGTAGGGTAGGGATGGGACGGTTGTGGCAGGGTGGGGTAGCGTTGGGTCGGTTATGGCCGGGTGGGGTAAGGTTGGGCCGGTTTTGGCAGGGTGGGGTAGGACTGGGTCGGTTTTGGCAGGGTGGGGTAGGATTGGGTCAGTTTTGGCAGGGTGGAGAAGGGTTGGTCGGGTTTGGCAGGGTGGAATAGGACAGGGTTGGTTTTGGCAGGGTGGGGTAGGATCGGGGCGGTTTTGACAGGGTGAGGTTAGATTGGGCTGATTATGCCGAGGTAGGGTAGGGATGGGTCGGTTATGGCAGGGTTGAATAGAGGTGGGTCGATTAGGGCAGGCGAGGGTAAGCATGGGTAGGTTATGGTTGCGTTGGGGAGGGTAGGATAGGTTATGGCAGGGTAGGATAGGGCTGGGTGGTGGTGGACTGGGTAGGGTAGGGCTAGGTAGGGTAGTTAGGGCTGGGTAGGGTAGGGTAGGCTGAATCAGGATAGTGTAGGGTACAGAAGAGTGGTGGGTATAACTGCCGTTTAGTTCCGTCATATCCAACGCCTATTTCACTCAGTTATACTACACCGTCTCATCAAATTTGGGGCGATCTTCTCTACGATTTTTGTTCTTCTCCTTTAGTTCAGTCCTTTAGTTCATTCATGACCCTTGGCTTTCCTTTTTATTTTTATTTTTTTTTATGTGGTGGAGCGCAGGGGCACGAGGCTAGACCACCATAAGTCCAGAATATTAAAGGGTAGGCCACCAAGCTACGCCCTGGTAACGTCTACACGTCAAAACATCTGTCCACCTCTGGGACTTGAACCGCGGAGCGCTGGACGCAGAGCTCTCGGTCTGCGGATGTCACTTTTACTCTTTGCTAGCTTCTGACGACATCCTACAGCTTCAGAAAACCCTCCTAGGATGACGGGACAGAATCATTTAATCTTTCAAGCCGAGAACAACTTATTTACATTGTCCTAGCTGACCGCATGATTTTATTCAGCTTAGGAGATCCCCTGATAGAGATGGGGTTGATGATGGCAGTATTTAACCCTTCCAGTTCGAAATTTCTCTCTACTGTAGAGGTGAAGAGAATCATCCGAAGGTAAAGAGAAGAAAACAGGAAAAGTAATGTAGTGGTGAAAGGGCTGTACAGGGGAGGGTAGGTTAAAGTAGGGTAGAGTTGGGTCGGCAATGGCAGGGTAGGGTAGGGTAGGCTGAGGTAGGCTAGTGTAGGGTTGAGAAGAGTAGGGTAGGGTAAATTGAACTGAATAAGTATATACAATAAAATCTGGCGATACAACAACCAGGGTCATATGCCGCCGGACGACAACGAGAATAAAAGCACTCGAAAAGATGAAATACACACACACACACACACACACACACACACACACACACACACAATTCATAATTAAAACAAGAAAAACATTAAAACACTAAGAACACTAAAACCACTGTATACTAAATTTTACACGGTAGTGCAGCTGCCTACACCAAGCAAAGGTTTCCCCCTTCACCACAACAAGCATCCTCTCCAAGTACCAACAGAAGACTACAATCCCTCTCCTGCCCGGTGCTCAGAGAGGTAACGATGGCGCAATTCCCCAACAGTGGACACCATCAGCAAAAGCCGAAGAGTCAGGGGGACGAAGCATTCCACACAGAAAGTAGAGGGAGAGTCCTCCATTAAAAATCAATGAGAGAACCAGGAATGGCCCATTCGGAGCCAGCATAAAGCCGTCTCCCACCTGCATTCAGACCTCGGCAAATGAAGGGATCCGTTTACCCACAAATATCACACATTTTGTTGGCCCCCACCGCATCCCACCTACTCTGCCAGTGGGAGCAAACAGTGAGTGGTTAGATGAATATCACTGAGCGAGGCAGGGGAGAGGTGAGGATGGGAGAGAGGCAGCAGCCTTTGCCAGAGCGTCAGCATGCTCATTGCCCACAATGGTACAAAACCACAAAGCAGTCCCTAGCAAGCACAGCCATTCTAAAACACTGTAGACAACAAAAGAGGATTGGACGGGAAAACACAAAATGGAGATCGGCAGAGTCGCTAAAAACTGTATAACAAACAGGAGGGAAGCTAAATATCAATTTGACTGCGAGTAAAATAGCAGTAAGTTCTGCGATAAAAGTAGATACGATGGGGGGAAGACTCCTACCACGAATGAAATCGGGAAATATAACACCCAAGCCTGTCCCCTCACGGGATTTCAATCCATCAGTACATACGAGAATCGAGACACTGTGAGAGGAAGCGTGTTCTAAAAAAATAGCAAAGAGCCGCCTGTGAGGAAAGAAGGCCCCTCTCTCAGGAAAGTAAACACACGGTTGCACCCCTGAGAGGAGCCAGGGAGCCATCCTTGGTACACGCACAGGACAAACAAGAAAGGTTGGAACATCCACATCCCCCATGGCAGCCTTCACCCTGTACCCAAACGGATGCGGATAGCGAGGATACGGCGAGGCAGACACTCCCTCCGGAACAGAGCCAACAAAATCTTCCTGAACTTTAGCAAAGACGGTGACACTAAGGACACTAGTTTGAGGCACTCCCTCCTCTTGAGGATATGAGGGAAACAAGGTGGCACCAATACGGAAAAATTCCATAATCAGTAAAGGCAACCTACCACGCAAACCAAGATGGTGACCTGCAATACCTGGCTTGTGAAACGGTAGGACAACAGCCCCCGCCAAGAAGCAGGAGTGGACGAATCTCTCCAAATTCTATTTATAAGACTCAGGAGGAAGGACACTGCTTCATCATCCAGGTACATCAGCACTGCATGGGGAATATTATCGACTCCGGAGAAGTGTCATGACAGGGAAAGGGTAGACCAAAGTTTACAACAAGACAAAGGGATGTTGTAAGTCTCTCCGCCCCCAGAACGGATGTCCAACACCTTAATCTCCTCCACTTCCCTAAGCCTGGCAAAAACCGAAGAACGAGTATCCCTACAGGAGACCTCAGCGGTAGGATAGGGTAGGGAACGCTAGGGCAGGGTAGGCTGGGGTAGGGTAGTGTAGGGCAGAGAAAAGTAGGTTAGGATGGGTTGGTTTAGGCTAAAGTAGGACAGAATAGGAGAGGGGTAAAATGTGCCTAGTCCAGGAACGAAAAATATATCAGTTATCCACGTAACTAGCGTTTTCTATTTCGGTAGATTATTTTCTTGTCTGCCTAAAGTATCGTGATGTACGAACAATGAGATTAGATATCGAAACTGTAAGATGCGAATTAGTTACAAAGACGGTATTTTGTTTTGGCTAACGTTACATCGATACGTTCAGCTAAGAGCAACTCGGCAGAACTGAACAGTATATGACGTGCTAGATGAACGCTGTGACCGGAAAATAAATATATATGTATATATACTTCAGCATACAGTAAGCGATTTTATGTTAACTGAAGAGAAGCCACCACAGCTAATGGGTTAAGTTTACACACACACACACACACACACACACACACACACACACACACACACGTTGCGAAAAGTTTCACTGACGAAGTGGGTGGTTACTGTCTCCCTTGAGCAAGGGGACTGGTGTGTGCGTGTGTGGTCACAGCCTTGCCCTTAGATCGGACTATATGAGCTCTCAGCTCCCTTCCGGGAGGGTAAAAGCTGACGATCACGACCATCAAGTGATCCTGACCGACCAGGTGAATTACACACACACACACACACACACACACACACACACACACACACACACACACACACCATTACTTGCAACTGGCTGGCCTATCATACAGCCATATCCTACATTCATGAAGTACAACACATCTTACATTTATGTAGTATGTAAAAAAAAAAAAAAAAAAAAAAAAAAAAAAAAAAAAAAAAGATGGTTATATAATACAGAACTGGGAAATATGATGATGATGATGATGATGATGATGATGATAGGGGAGTAAACAGGGTGAGATGAGGAGAATGAGAGAGATGGATGGACATAACAGTTAATGTATTATGTATATTAACCTGACAAATGCCGAAGTAAGCTGGTAAGGGTGAGGTAATATGGAGCCTGACCCTACCGTGACACCATATAATTATTGATTTACCCACCGATAGATCTATCTATCTATCTATAGCCCGACGCCCTAATCCCGCAAAGAGTGGCCGCAGACAAAACGCCTCCAAGTCGCTCTGTCACCCACCATTTGACTACCCTCCCCCCAACTCACCCCCTCCCCCTCATATACCTCTCAACTCCATCCCTCCACCTCATCCCCCATTCTCGCGCTGACCCTGACCCTGTACGGACGTCCAGACGAGAGCACTGACCCGACCTGACACGTGTACTCTGGTGTGGTGGATCGAGCTTTGTGCTCACCGCACCACTTCGACCCTCACTACACTGCAAGGGCTGATGCAACCATGGCGGATACCAGCTCAGTGAATGATGAAATGTCCTCGGGTGTTGAGCAAGAAACAACCATAGAGGCGGAATGGACAGAAGTGATTAACAAGAGGAAGAGGACGAACAGGAGTGCTGAGTCAGATCCAAGCGACGACGAGGAAGACAGTGGCAGTAAGAAGGTGAGAAATAGATGTAACAGTGAAGAGAATAGTGGAATAGAGCTACGTGTGTCGGGGACATCAGGTGCAGCGTCATCACCACGTGGACCAGCAGTAGAGGTCAGGCAGGGTAAGACAGAGGCATCCCCTGGGAATAGAGTGAGGCTACTATTCCCGAACGACACGGACCTCAAATACCACCAAAAACTATTATGGACAGTCAAACTTGCCAGAGCACACAGAAAGTTTGAAGCTTTGTTCAAAGATGGGAAGAATCGCCCTTACATCACAGTAGGCAGCCAAGAGGCGGTCGATATGCTCACCAAAACTGGGTACGAGGGTATAGTCCTGCAGGTGCCAGAAGAGAGAGAAAAACATACCAAAGTTATCGTCTTCAATTATCCCTTAGAACTGGACCCACAGTTCCTTCTAGATGATGCAAGAGTTGTCTGGTCAAAGAGGCATGTAATTAGGGGCAAGGAGAAAAACCAAGTTGTTGCTTTAATGAAAGGAGAAATCCCAAACGAAATCTTCGTGACAGGGGCGGGCAAGAGGAGGCTGCGACCTTTTATTGAAGAACCCTCTTTCTGCCTTCGCTGCAGCAGATGGGGTCACGGAGCTTGGCGATGTCAGGAAGACCCGAGATGTAGATTCTGCGCCAGGAAGCATGAATCGAAGAGATGTGGAGAAAAAATCAAAGCTGGATCTAAAGTAGAACCTAAATGCTGCAATTGTTTTGGCGAGCACAATGCTAACTCTGCCCTATGTCCGAGGAAACCATACGTTGTGCGAGCTAAGGATCAGGAGAGGAGACCAGGGCGATGGCCTGAGCGGAGCAGCATGGTGCAAGAAGTCGGCATGGGTGGTGTAGGGCAGGCGTGTACCACAGAAGCGTGGGCGGCAGGGACAGGGAGACAGGTGTGGGGAGCAGGTGATGCGTCAGCGGCGTGGCCGGCCTTAGGCAGCACTTCAGCGCGTCCCAGGGGTGAGGCGAGTGATGGGTACTCAGCCCCACCTACCACCTGTGACGGTCACCCTTCACCCCCACAACTCAACTCCACAAACGAGGAAGTCACAGGAAATACTTGCTCTACTACCATGACAATAGGTGAGTCTATATCAAGTGAAATTATTAAGTACATGAAGAACCTAGAGCAGAAAATTGACACCATAGACAAGAGAGTGAGTGCAATATTAGAAACGTCCTTAGGAAAGAAAGTTGATGAACTGGAAAAGAAAGTAAGTGAATTATCACAAAAATACGACACTTCGGTCAGACCTAAAACCAGAGAGAAGAAAAAGAAAGCAGGGGAGTGATGACTTGCCCTGAGGTAATACCCCAGGCAAAACCCTCTGTGATATCCATTGGTATTGATGTAAAGAGCCTTCTTGCCAAATGTAACAGTGATAGGAAGAAAGAAATACTAATGAACAGTTGGCGGGAACTTCAAACTAACCTTGATACAGCTACCACAATCCTTGAGAGAATAACTGCTGATATAGATGAGGCTGAGGATATGATAACTAATGATGGGCAACAATGAACTTAATGTAGTTACATGGAATGTAAATGGAATAAGAAACAGAGTAGCTGATATTCACTATTATGTAACTCAAAACTCCACTGATGTTATTTTACTGCAGGAAACGGGAGATAGGGGTGAGGGTGCTCTGCTTAAGCTGAATGGGTATCAAGGTTACCACTTGCCAGCCGGAGAAGGGATAAGGGGTTTATCCACCTATGTTAAAAATTCCATACCGTCTGAGGTAACAGCATATCCTAAAAAAGAAGAGGGAATAGAGAGTATGAACATAAAGATATTTCTACAGGGCGGAGAGTTAAATATCGTGAATTTATATGTATCAAAAAACTGTTTTGATGTTAATTATATACCAGACAGCATTTTTAATGACCTAACAATACTCGCAGGGGATATCAATGCCAGACACAGATCACTTGAAACGGGAGGTGGTAACAATTATAACGGTGCTGCATTTGTCCAGTTTCTACAAGACCACCCTGATGCACTGCTTCTGGGTAATGCTGATGTAACACATGTCAGGGGGGGACGATTGGACTATGCTTGTATATTAAATGGCCAGGGACTGAATGGAGAGTGCCAGGTAGTGCCGGAATTGTTAAGTGACCATTTTGCCCTTAATATAACCATACCATTGGAAAAACGACTAAGACCACAACATGGCAGGAAAAGAGTAGTTTTACCCTCAAAGCAAAAGGACATTGACAAATTTATACAGAACATAAAAATGTGGTACAGTAACTATCAGCCCAGGGATATAGACACTTTCTATGAGGATTTAGTTAAAGAAATAGAAGCATCTCTGACCAGGAAGAGTAGTCAGCCACGCAGCTTTATGAAAAAGAAATATTCCTACGCAGATGATCGTCAGTTACGGGAATGGGATAAAACATTAAGAGCTGCGCACAAAAAGTGGATACGGTCAGGAAAAGATGAAGCAACAGGCCGAGTAATGCTAGAAACGGCCAAACAGTGCGGTAAGATGCGCAATGAAGTAAGGGGGGAATACTGGGAAAATTTTGTAAACAGAGTTGGGCAAAGTAAAAATGTACATGAAGTTTGGAGGGAAGTAAACAGGGTTCGGGGCAAAAGAAAAAAGGATATACTGCACCCAAGGCCTGAGAGCTTGGCCAACGAACTCATAGACAAGTGGTGCCATGCTGCCAGCAGTGACAGCCTACCAACAGAGGTCAAACAGGCGGTGTCCAGCTGGGAGCAGGAGAGAAGACACACAATCATTTGTGCACTGAATAGGGGTGACCAGACTTGTGTAGATATTACAAGGGATGAATTGTTGCAAGCAGTTAAAAGAGGTAGATCAACCGCGCCGGGGGAAGATGGTATTACATATGAGATTATAAACTGCCTGGCAGCCATCCACGACGGTCCACTGCTCCATTTATTCAACATGAGTTATAGGGAAGGAAAATTACCAAGGGCATGGAAGAGGGCACTGATAATACCAATACCTAAACCGGGTGGGGGTTTTAGACCTATTTCTCTAACATCATGCTTTAGCAAAATGATGGAAAGAGTTCTGGTATTAAAGACTGCGATATGTCATAGATGAAAAAATACATGAATCTCTCTATGGGTTTATTAAGGGGAAGGGATCTGCGGGAGCTATGATAAATTGTCTGTCGAATGAAAATGACTACTGCCGAACATTCATTGACTTAAGAGGCGCATTCGACAAGGCAAATGGTGAAGTGATTCTGTACGAACTTGCGAAAATGGGAGTGTCTGGGAGGCTGTTACATTGGATCGGGGATTACTTACATGGCCGGCGGGCAAGGGTAGCCTATCAAGGAACTGAATCATCCGAAAAGAGTATGGAGCTGGGAACACCACAAGGAGGGGTTCTTAGTCCAACTCTTTTCAATGTACTAATGAACAGAATTGCTATAGAAATATCTGGTGTGGCGAACCTCACCATCTATGCAGATGATATTCTCCTGCAAAGTAAAAGCATGAAAAAGATGCAAACGGCGGTGACAAATTTTGCACAATTATCACGGAAATTAGGGCTCATCATTAATGAAGATAAAACCAAGTTCATGTGCAGATCTAAAAAAGAAGAGAAACTGACAGTAAATAATGTAAACATAGAGAGGGTTAAGAGCTATAAATACCTCGGGGCTTATGTTGGGTACTCGGCCGAGAGTAAGGAGGCAGAACTGAGATACTTGATAACTCAGTGTAAAGCTAGATTAAGACCACTTAAAGCTCTCGCATGGAGTGGAAGAGGCGTAGGAGTACCTGTCTTACGAATGCTATACATAAGCACAATAAGATCAGTAGTGGATTATGCGGGGCCTATACTCTCTTGCTTTGATGACGGGAGGCTTGAGAAATTAGAGAAAATCCAAAACGAAGCAATGAGGACCATTCTAAACTGTCCTAAAAACGCTATGATTTGTGCAATGAGGCTAGAGCTAAACCTACCTACCTTAAAGGACAGGATTGATGAAATCAGTACTATGTCTGCTGTGAGACACCTTAGAACTAAAAGTGGAGAAAGACTACTGCCTTGTATTAATAATGCACTTAGATCAGGGACCTCCCGTCATCTCAGGAAGAGGGTTTACGTGAAGGGACTGGTTAACCGTCTACAGGCATATAGTATTGGTGGCACTGATGTGGCCCCTGTAGTCACGGTCAGACAGGCGCCATGGCAGGATGGAAGAATTAGTGTTATTATAAAACCCTTGCCGCATAAGAAAAATTCGTATGTTTGGGGAGAACTCAAAGCTCACTATGAGGCAGAGATAAACGAGCTAGCTAGGGAAACTGCCATACATGTGTACTGTGATGGTTCGGTAACTAGCGACGGCAGAGCTGGATGTGGTGTTGTGGTTAGGAATTTTGCAGAAAACGGACGACTTGACGATGCGGAGTACTGCTATAGACTGTCCTCCCATGTCTCTTCCACTCAAGCAGAGTTGTATTCCATAAAATTCGCCCTCACCCTGCTGCAGGGAGGGGATAAGGATGTATTTGTATTTACCGACAGTCGAGGGGCATTGGAGTCACTTACTAGTAAGCAGCCAGTACTAGAAAATGTTGTTGGTGAGTGTAAAATACTCATTAGAGAGATAGACAAACAAATTAACTTTGTATGGATACCGTCACATGTGGGCATATCTGGCAATGAAAAAGCCGATCTTCTTGCAAGAAAAGGTACAGAGAAACAACACATAGATACACAGTGTAGAAGGACCATCAGGCAGATAAAAACCAGTATTAGGTGCCAACAACTAGAAAGTGACAAAGAGAAACAAATAGCCATATATAATGCTAGTGCAACCTTCAGACACTATGTACAAGTTGCCAATAACACCACCTATATTTATGGCAGACAATGTGCTAAATGGAAAGACAGTGTATATATCAGATTTAAATTAGGCTACAAATATTACTGGCAGTTGGGTGTGGCAGGTACCGAGGCTTGGAGACAGTGTAAACTGTGTGCCCAGCCCGATGCTCACACACTACAACACTATGTGCTCCACTGCCCCTCACTGGCACAATTTAGGAACCACCAATTATGTTCTGTTTCTGAGCAAATTGTATGGATGATAAACAACAAATTATCAGAGTTGCTAACTAAGTGCAAGAATTTAAGGAATATACTGTAACCTTGACCTGAATCGAATGAGTTATTGATTTTATTGAAATAACAAAATTAATCAATGTACAACATTTTAAACTAATATGTACAGTATGCTATACACCAAGGGCACAGCGTGGGAGCGGTGTGGTGGCGGTTGGTGGTTGGGGACCCAGGGGAGGGGGTAAGGTTTGGTGGTGACCTGCTAATCCCAACCCTTCCCCCATAATCTGGGGACTCCGGTCGCCGCAGCCTCCCTCTCCCGCACCCACACTCTGTAGCCTCACACTTGTATTTACAATGCGTTTTTGCTGGATGTATATGTAGATCACTATGTATAAGTTTTATGTGTGTACAAATGTATTACTGTTTGTGACCTCTGTTTCCTATTCCATTCACCGATCTTGTGTACGTGAATATGTATATACATATGGTATATATCAGTATGCTCAAACAAATTCCATGTAACTACATACAACAGCACTCTTTATACTCACTGTACAGTTTAATACATGGATTACTGTATATAAGATTACTAATTAGTCCGCTTTAAAATTATTGACCAATCACACGTACAGTATATTGTAATCTAATATAATACATTAATAGGCTCGGGAAGATGACTACCTAAGTATCATCTTCCTTTTGAGATATTGTACAACTACTATTTTTATATGTACAGTATTGTGTATCTCAATAAATGTATCAAATTCAAATTCAAATTCCACCTCATCCTCGGTCTACCCTTCCCTCTCCCTCCCTCCACTTCACCTACATACACCCTCTTCATTCTGTCCTTGACCTCCGCGGCAGGCAGACGTGCTTCCCAGAGTGCTTCATCACACAGTAATTTAACAACTGAGTTGAAACTGATCGGATGCACTACAAAACCAACGTGCCCTGAAATGGCTAGTGCCATGGCCATGAACGAGGGAAGGGAGGCCCCCTTGGGTGACAACGAGGAAGAAATAGATATGGATACCGGGTTTACGGAGGTCATCAGTACAAGAGAGAAGAGAAAGAGGATGATACGCGGCAGCGAGAGGGAAGCGAGTGATGAAGAAGAGGACAGAGACAACAAAAAGGTAAAGAATAAGTCGTGTGGGGTAGATGGAGGTGTTACTATACCATGTGATACGGGGAAGGCAGTTTTTAAGTTGAAGTAGGGCTTTTATATCCCTAGACTTTATACCCACTTCTCTGGTGGGTATAAAGTCTAAGTCCGAAGTAAGGGTTTTGGTGCCCTTAAGACTTATACCAGATCCAGTCACTCGAAAAAATCCTAAGTCCAAATTGGAGTGCTTTTTGGACTTAGGATTTTTCGAGATGGTGGAACTGGTATAAAGTCCAAGTTGAATTGTGGGTTTTTATACCCAAGAGTTTATACCAGCAAGTTAACTTGTGCTGGAGTCTACTGTGTACTCTGTTCCATGTCTTTGGGAACTAGAGTATAGCGCTGTAGGCTTTCTTTGCATACTTTACTTTTTCTGTGATATTGTATTTTAGTCATTTGTAATACCATAAAGGGCAAAGTAAAGTTGATATACAGCTGATTCTTTTATTATCTTTAGTGTTTTACAAGAGTTTACAATTACAATACATTTACAAAGTATACAAGTAGCAATGGCAGCAGCTGTTAGGTTACTCTGGCAGAAGATTTTATATATTAAAGTATCTCAAAGTATATCACAAAAGTATTGGACTAGAGCAAATGTTTCAAGTATTATCAAAGTATATCAGTTAAATACGGGCAAGATACCTTTAGCAATTAATATTATGTAGTAGGTCCTATGTCTATCTCCAACTCGCTCCCTCGCTCCTACTCGCCCCTCTACCCTCTCTCCATCACGCTCACTCTAGAACGACAGAAAAAGAAAAAGCGCATAAAAAAGTAAAGGTGGGGAAGAGAAAGAAGCACTAAAGCAGACAGACACTAACAGACAGACACACCATCCCAGCACGTTCGGCTGCGCTGAGGACAGGCAGACAGGACAGACGGAGAGGAAGATGGAAGTGGAAGGAAGTCCCCCCTTTCCCGCCTTTCCCCACCCCACCTCCCTCCCCAGACCCACCTACCTGCCACACCCAGCCTAGTATGCTGGGAACTAAACACACACACACACACACACACACACACACACACACACACACACACACACACACACACACACACCCTAAAGGAAAATACAAAGAAAAATACAACCTGTCACCTGTCCTGTCCGGCGCTCCGATCTCCCTGCAGGCTCTCCGGTCTCCCCTGGTCTCTCGGCCGTCTCGTCTCTCCCTCGCAGCCGTCTCTGCATCGCCTGGGGAAATACAGGAACATCAAAGGTGCCTAAGGAATGCAATGCCTACCAGAGTAACGCTATACAGGTGCCGCCACAGCTGCTGCTACCCTCCCTACCACATCACCTATCAGTACAAGCTACAACACACGCTGCACCAGTTCCTCTGCAGGGCTTGCCATGTTCTCGAGCGGCCATCTCGTCGTCTACAGCTGCCATTTCTTCCGTAGTTGCCATCCCTTCTTCTGAGGTTGCCATGTCTTCTGAGGTTGCCATCCCTTCTTCTGAGGTTGCCATCTCGTCTTCTGAGGTTGCCATGTCTTCTGAGGTTGCCATCTCGTCTTCCGAGGCTGCAACCTTGTCTTCTGGGGCTGCAGCTTCGCCTTCCCCCTCGCCTGCAGTTGCCATCTCGCTGGCCAGGGTTGACATCTCGTCCTCCGGCGTTTCCATCGTTTTCTGTGGAGCAAATATCAATTAGGCCAAAGTACGCACTATATGCTACTGCTGAGCCTATGTCCCGTATTCTGGGTGGCATAGGAGGCTTCGTAGCGCATTTCCCTGAGAGATTTATTTTCCATAACACCAACATTATATTGCAAACTTACGTCAATGTCTTCTAACCCCAACTTGTCACCCAATTCCTTCCCATTCCACACATCCTTCCTTTAAGTTCTTCACAGCCATACTGTACCATCACCACACCCACACTACCACCACCACCACCACAACCACACTCCATCGTAATACAACCACCAGCATAACATTATCACCACTACCACAACCACGTACTACCACCACCATCACAACCACACACCACCACCACCAACACCGCTGACATCACCACCGTCACAACCACCACACAGCTATCAGTGCTCTCGTGCAAAATTTGTCAGAGAGAGAGAGAGAGAGAGATTTGTGCGTGTGCGTGTGGTGAGTGTGCGTGTTTCGTGCGTGTATGTGTGTGCGTGTGTGTGTGTGTGTGTGTGTGTGTGTGTGTGTGTGTGTGTGTGTGTGTAAAATCAAACATCTTATAGCAATAAACAAAATGCATGATTAAGTGTACGATGTGAGAAAAGCTCAGAAAAAATATTTCAAATATCAAAAAAGTTTAAAAATGGTTCAAATACCTTTTACTATTTTTTTTTTTTAGTGAAGAAAGCTATTATTTCCCACTCCTGTCGTCTGTCGTGTCGGTGTAAATATCCTTTGCTTGCCTGGCCGTGTAAATATCCTCTGCCTGCTTGGTCGTGCGAAAATCTTCTTTCTTCGTGTCAATGGAAAAATTCAACCTGAGAGATGGAGGGCAGAGGTGTGAGGGTAGGGGAGGTTTGACTGGTAGCAGGGAGATGGGAGGGGGGGGTAGAAGGAAGAGGTGAGGGGGTAGGGAAGAGGTGTGGAGGGTAGGGAAGAGGTGTGGAGGGTAGGGAAGAGGTGTGGAGGGTAGGGAAGAGGTGGGGGGTAGGGAAGAGGTGTTGGGGGTAGGGAAGAGGTGAGGGGGTAGAAGGAAGAGGTGAGGGGGTAGAAGGAAGAGGTGAGGGGGTAGGGAAGAGGTGAGGGGGTAGGGAAGAGGTGAGGGGGTAGAGAAGAGGTGAGGGGGTAGAGAAGAGGTGAGGGGGTAGGGAAGAGGTGAGGGGGTAGGGAAGAGGTGAGGGGGTAGGGAAGAGGTGAGGGGGTAGGGAAGGGGGACTGGAGTAGCGGGCATAGAGAATGTGACAGTTTAGAGATGGTGTGTACAATTAGCCACTGCTACGACGCCAAAACACAAAAATCTTCCTCTGGAAATATATCAATGTGGTTGTTTGTAAATGTTGGCAAATTTAACAATGGTATTTAACATTTTCCATCGGCTGTTTAATTGGCAAGGAGTGTTTGGGACTTTTCATAAACCTCAGGGCACCTTTGAAATAAACAGATGTTAACCAGGATTATTGTATCTCCCTTGCCGGACGGGTGTGTGAATAATGAACTCATTTCTTAGTAGGGATTGTCACCGAAAAAATAGCTTCCTTAGACCCAAGAGCACCAGCATTGTCAACAGCTCGTGTCATAGTGGAATTGCTGTACCGTGTAAATATGTAGCTATCATACGTCCACATCCACGTCATCCAATAGAGTACACGAATTATTTCTTTCAATTAATTTCTTGGGGGGGTGGGGGTACTGACAATCTTCACCCCCCTCCCCCCGTAGTTCACACAACGCACGACGTCAGAACGCATGCCCTGATCAAGGAAGGGTGTAAATCACAATCTTTATGCAGATGTGTGAACGGTACAGTCATGACAGCCAACCTGAAAGCCATTATGGTCAAAGCCCCATACTGTCACCGACCATGACTACCAAATTTCAGTCAGTTATCGAGAAGGTGAAGAAATGGGATAATGTCGGGGCAAATGATCATGTTAGTGTTAACCCATTCAGCCAGGAAACGTCGTTCATTATATTCTTGCAACAGCCTGATGATTTTATTCAGCTTAGGGTACACTTTTCAAACTGGAGGAGTCACATACAGTACTACTAAAATCTTTAGTACGAGAGGCTGCTCATAAGATGAATAAAATGGATAAAAATAAGAATAAAATAAGAATGATGTCACTCTTGTTCGGGGGAATTAAAGAATCTTTACCTAACCAAGGTTTACGTAGTCAACACATTTCGCACAGAAATGACAATGATTAGATGGATGTGAAGTGTCTCGTTGAATGCGAGGCCTGGGAGTGTGTGTGTGTGGGGGGGCGGCGGCTGGGTTTACTATTGAGTTGAGAGAAAAGATGGGACAGGAGTGTACTGGTGTTGTGATGAGGAGGGGTAGATTAGGATGGTTTGGATATGTGGAGAGGGTGGAGGATGGCAGTTGGGTGCGGAGAAAGGAGAAGTGTGAAGGTCGGGGGTAGGGCTGCGAGAGACAGACCGAGAAAGGCCTGGTACGAGGTCATAGTGTGTGACTCTAGGTATAAGGGAGTGAAAAGGGAGGCTGCAAAAGATCGGACAGTGTGGAGAGCTGCCATTAGGTGACCAAGGCCGACGACGCATGCAAGCATGTTAGATCCTTTATAAAGATACGACACGAACGATTCCGTACAGGTGAGGTTAATGGATCACCATTTTATATAATTTATCTCCTGCCACTTTTGCCTTCCATCTCTACAGTATCCCCGGCCATCCTATCGCGTTGACGAATAGGGGAATTGGGAGGAGGAACACGAACAACAACAGTCTACCCTCCTCCTCCCTGCCTGACGTACAGTTGCGAGCAGATGACTCGAGGCCACCTAGTCCACCAACATGTTGGTGTTTTATCTGGTAACAGTTGTAGCTATGAACTCGACCGAGATTTAGTCGGCTGTTCTGGCGAAACAAACCTGTCAATAATTTGTCAATGTGCAGTTCTAACTGGTCTCCAGTCAATATCATGCAAGTAAACGTATTATATTGATAATGATTAACGTGCCATACACATGGTAGATATATTTATAACCACAGTATTACAACACAGGCGTCCCAATAGTGATGCATTCATTCATGTGAGACAAACGGGTATTCCAAGTTTGCAGCTCCATCAGCATCTCGGTAGGCACCACGTGATGCCACGTATGGGCAGAGGCATGGAGGTGGAACCAGCTGGCCCGTTCATGATGATAAACATTTATACAGATTAATCGTTCGACTTTACCACTCAAATATTAAAGAAACATTGGTTTAGT
>NC_137010.1:59350687-59353187 GCF_032717465.1 Coenobita brevimanus | reverse complement strand
ATAACAACTGGATTTGAATTGAGGTGGAGTAAATGTATGTGGGAAACAACTCCCAGGAAGTGAATTCCAGAGAGTAGTAGTTCTGGGGATAAATGAATTTTTGATAAGCAGAGGTTCTGCATTGTGGGGGAGAGAGTGTGAGTTCATGGGCGCTCCCAGCTGCCTGAGTATTTCGGGAGAAAATGTGAAGAGGAGGCACAATTGAAGCCAGTTCGTTAGAGCACTTACGGTAAAAATATCGATAAAATAATGCTAAAGAAGCAACATCTCTACGTACTGATAATGGAGGAAGGTCCTGCGTTATGGCACGCTTATTGATTAATCTAATGGCTTTATTTTGAATTTTGTCCAACTGCCTCAATGCAACCGCTCCACATCCACTCCACAGTGGTGAACAGTATTACACCGCTGCACATCCACTCCACAGTGGTGAACAGTATTCGATCTGAGAACGCACATGACTTTTGTATATTGTGGCCATCTGCTCGTCAGTGAAGAACTCACGAACTCTTTACATAAGTCTCAGTTTTTTAGAAGCATTTTTAGCAAGCGATTTAACAACAGCTGTCCAGCTTAGGTTGGGGTTTAGAGTAACACCTAGGATATCAATTGTAGTGGATATGGGAATACTGACATAATCTAGAATTATGTGGGAGTCTGAGGGATTCTTTCTATTGGAGAAATTAATGTATTTAGTTTTCTGAGCATTAAATGAGACCAGATTTGTTTGTCCCCATTGATTAATTTTAGAAAGGTCTTGGTTCAGAGAAATTGCTGTGTTTATTTGGGAATATATAATATCAAATTGTGTAAAGGAGGTACTAAATGTGAAAGAACTATGAAGGGTCGAGTCATCAGCATAAGAGTGTATTGGGTTATGCGTGACAGATAGGAGGTCATTTATATGAATGAGAAAGAGGGTTGGCGCCAAAACTGATCCTGAGGTACGGCAGCATTTATGGAATGAAACTAAGAATAAATTCCATCTACCATGACCCGTATTTTTCTACTATGAAGGTAAGAAGAAATTAGAGGAACCAGTGATGCAAGGCCATAGTGTGACATCTTAGACAATAAGGCCTGGTGCCATACTCTGTCAAATGCTTTTGATATATCTAGTGCTATTGTGTGTGTTTCACCGTGTTGGTCTATTGTTTTGTTAATCTGATGGGTAAGAAGGCAAAGAATATCTACAGTTGAACGTCCTTGTCTAAATCCATACTGCCGATCATTGATTAATTTATTGATTTCTAGGTGTTTGATTATGTGTTTGTTAATTAGTGTCTCAAAAACGTTACCGAGAATGGAAGTTATTGCAATTGGTTTATAGTTTGATGGATCAGAAGTTGCCCCCTTTTTAGGAACAGGATGGATATTTGCTTCTTTCCAAGGGGCTGGAAAAATTGAGGTACGGATGCATAAGCGGAAAAATTTTGCCAATACAGGAGCCAACACTGAGGAGCAATTTTTAAGTACTACTGAAGGAATTTCATCTGGACCAGTGGCTTTGTCTGCTGATAGATTCTGTAATACAGCTTGTACGTGTCTGGTGTGAATCATGAAAGGAGGTATTTGAGGGGAATCAAAATCAAGTACAGGAATATTATGATTTTCTGTATCTAGGGTTGAGTTTGTTGAAAAAATGTCAACTAGAGGTTTGGCTTTTCCGCGTGGGTCACTTACTAGATTTCCATTGGGGGACTGTAACGGTGGAATGGAAGAGGTGGTAGTGAAGTTAGTTTTGAATGAATTAAGGGTTGACCAGAATATTTTGTTATCATTTGGGTTGTTTAGTAGTTTGTTAGCTTGTCTATGTAGAAAGTTTGATTTAGAAAGATTGATGATAGTTTTGTCATGGTTTTTGATATTTCTATAATAGTTAAAGGCTTCTTTGGTTTTGGTCCTTGTATAAGTGTTATAGGCTATTGTTTTATGTTGTTACTCCAGCACAATTGTGGTCAAACCATTTAGGAGAATTACATCTTTTTCTGTAACTATGATGGGGAATGAATGTTTCCATGCCGACTTTAATGAAATCCTGTATGTGGCCCAATGTGGAATTTGCATCATGGGAGAAAAAGGAGGTCCAAGGAACATCGATGAGAAAATTTTGAAGTCCCTGCCAGTCTGGCCTGTCGTAGTGCCATTTAGTCCTCACGACAGGTTCAGAGCAGGAGGGTGTGGTAGGTGTGAAACTGGTGGCTTGAATCAGACAATGATCCGAGGATCCGAGGGGGGACTTCACTTCGACATTATAATTATCTGAATTGGTTGTTAGAAACAAGTGCAATAGGTGGGGATTTTGATCGGGGTTGTCTGGTACACGGGTGGGTTGACTGACTAACTGCGTGAGATTAAATGAGTCTGCAAATAGCTCACATTCAAGACCAGAGTCATCAGTTCTGGCTGAATAAGTGAGCCATTCAACATTATGGACATTAAAATCACCCAGAATAGTAATTTCTGGTGCAGTATTAATGTTGAGGACACTTAGTTGTGA
>NC_137010.1:59293187-59345687 GCF_032717465.1 Coenobita brevimanus | reverse complement strand
GCTATGGCTGTACAACCTTTCCACAGCACTGCTTCGTGATCAGCATCATATTTCACGTAGTTCAGTGGCAGAAAGAACAATGCTATGGCTGTACAACCTTTCCACAGCACTGCTTCGTGATCAGCATCATATTCTAGTGTTCATCTACTGCTACAACTCAGCAATCAGGATGGAAAGAGGGGAGTTTTGGGCCAAGTTTAGAGTAAAAAGAGTATAGTGGAGAATACTCATACTCTTACCTTGGTTAGAGTGAGGCGTTTATGTGTTACCATGGCAACCTCTCCACACTTCACCACACCACTGCAGTTACACACACACTCTCCCTTCCCACCAACAAGCCCAGTCTTAGAATATTTGAGTGTGTGTGTGTGTGTGTGTGTGTGTGTGTGTGTGTGTGTGTGTGTGTGTGTGTGTGTGTGTGTGTGTGTGTGTGTGTGTGTGTGTGTGTGTGTCTGTCTGTCTGTCTGTGTCTGTGTGTGGGTGGGTGGGTACATGCTAGTCTCACCACAATGCATCGCTATATACCCACTCCACCCCACCACCAAACACATTTTTCAATTTCTTGCCACAGAAAACTTTAATATTCATATATATATATATATATATATATATATATATATATATATATATATATATATATATATATATATATATATATATTAATAAATTATGTCCAAGTATGTTCTTTTTTATGCAAGGAAGAAGGAACCAAAGGCCAGAAGCCCGCAAACAGTTCTTTCCAAGGAAGAAACAAATACAAAAGAGAGACAAATTCAAGATCCCTTCATATCGAGATGTCTGGAAACACTGCGTTTGAAAGACTGGAGATCATAGAAAGCAGGAAATACAGACAGAGGGAGACAGTTCCAGAGTTGACCTGTTGCATAAATGAAGGACTGGGAGTAACGGTTACCTCTTGCATTAGAGATTTGGACAGAAAAGGGTGAGCGTTTGTTACTAGACGGGTGCTACGCGCCCTTCGTAGAGGTGGAGGGATGGAAGCAGACAGTTCAGAGGAGCAGTGATCATTGAAGTAGCGATAGAAAAGAGATAAAGATGCAACAGTGCTGCGAAGAGACAGACGTTGAAGGGAATCAGTAAGAGGAGGAGAGTTAATACGACGATAAGCCTTTGATTCCACCCTATTGAGAGGGTGGGGAGCCTCCCCACACATGAGAGTTGTACGCCACACAGGGACAAATAAAACCCGTGTATATGGTCGACAACTGTTCAGGGGTAAAGAATTCACGGAGTCGGCTTAGCACACCTAATCTCATGGAAGCAGACCTCACAAGAGATGTAATATGATCCTTCCAAGATAAGTCCCGAGTGAATGAAACTCCAAGCATGTTCAGGGATGATGCAGGAATCAGCTGGATATTATTAAACATTAGTGGGTACTCCTGTGGAAGAATTTGTCGAGGTGATAGGTGTAAAAGCTGAGTCTTTGATGCATTAAAAACAACAAGATTTTTTTTACCCCAGTCAGAGATACGGGCCAAGTCAGACATTAGGTGTACCACAGCCTCATCCCTTGTTTGTCGAAGTAACTGCTGAGATGGACGTTGCGGGAACCAAATGGAGGCGGTGGCTCAATCGGTAGAGAGGTGGCCTGCAGTCCCACCGGACCCAGGTTCGAATCCCGGCTGGGGCAGGGAACAGTTTAAGAATTTGAATTTCATTAAATCAGGCTTTACTGATCTACCAAAAGACCCGCCGACATGTCGTAAAAATACCCCCGCTAATACCAATACACCAGTCCTGTATGAGACAGCCCTAGCATGTATTCAATATGGACGGTGGGTGTTAGCGCCGAAGTGGTGACATGTAGAGGTGTATGGTATGTAGGAGGACTGCTGGGCCTTGATAGCAGGCTGTGAAGCCTATGCCCAGCGTCGGACACATAAAAAAAAAAAAAATGAAAAGGTGAAGGGTGGAGTCATCAGCGTATGAGTGGATAGGGTTAGATGTACAGCTTTGAAGATCATTGATGAATAAAAGGAAGAGAGTTGGTGATAGGACAGAGCCCTGAGGAACACCACTGTTGATAGATCTAGGAGAAGAACGATGGCCGTCTACAACAGCGGCTATAGAACGACCAGAAAGGAAGCTAGCGATGAAGGCACAGATAGAAGGATAGAAACCGTAGGAGGGCAGTTTGGAAATTAAAGATTTATGCCAGACTCGATCGAAAGCCTTTGAGATGTCAAGTGCAATGGCAAAGCTTTCACCAAAGTCCCGAAAGAAGGATGACCAGGAGTCTGAAAGGTAGGTGAGAAGATCGCCAGTGGAGCTTCCCTGACGGAACCCATACTGACGATAAGAAAGAAGGTTGTGACAGGAAAGATGCTTTAAAAATTTTCTGTTAAGAACTGACTCGAAAACTTTTGAGACACAGGATGTTAAAGCATCTGGACGATAGTTAGAGGGTTGGGAATGGTCACCCTTCTTTGGGACTGGCTGAATGAGAGCAAACTTCAAGCAAGAATGAAAGGTAGTTGATAGATAAGAGTGAAAGAGTTTACCTAGGCAGTGTGTGTGTGTGTGTGTGTGTGTGTGTGTGTGTGTGTGTGTGTGTGTGTGTGTGTGTGTGTGTGTGTGTGTGTGTGTGTGTGTGTGTGTCTGTATGAAGTGTACTATGTGTGTTAGAGTGAAGTGTGGCGGTGTGAAGTTTCCTATCTATCCATCTATCCATCCATCCATCCATCCATCTATCTATCTATCTATCTAATCTAACAGGCGAAATATTACTTAGCTTTTAACGCAGGTAAGTGATGGCTGACTAGGTTACTGACTGGCTTACTGACTGGCTGGCTGACTGGCTTTCCCCTGACTTTCTTCATGGCTTGTTGTGGAATTCCTTCAGTTCCTTACGTCTATCTGTCGACAAGAATCATCATCATCATCATCATCATCGTCATCATCATCATCATCATCATCATCATCATCATCATCATCATCATCATCATCATCATTATCATCATCATCATCAATATCATTATCATCGTCTTCATTATAATTATTATTATTATTATCAGTATGATGATGATGATGACGATGATGATGATGGTAGTGAAGCATGTGTAAGAGTAAATGGACATCTGAGTGAATGGTTCACGATCGGCGTGGGCGTGCGACAAGATTGTGTGATGTCCCCATGGTTGTTCAAAATACATATACCGGTATATATATATATATATATATATATATATATATATATATATATATATATATCCGTTTGTTTTCCGATGTATACCCACATACACTTTAACGTGTGGTTAAATAAGTAGGTCTTGCAAGAAATGTAATGTCACAGACAAGATCACGTGAAAATGAAACCTCAGCAGTAGTGAGAGATGAAGCTAGACGTGTTGTGAGTTGCTGATGGAAAAGGGAAAGTCATGTACAAGAGTACGGCCAACTGAAAGGCAGATTGATTAACTTTCTGTGACATTCTCTTAACTATGGTGTCGTCTTCATCCTTTTTTCTTTGGCTGTCTCAAAACGTCTTCATTTATCTTTGGGGTGTTTTTTCGAACTGAAGGAATGAGATGCTGCATTCAGCAATCCTTCCAACATGAGAGAGCTTTCCTAAGGCGGCAAAAATTGTCTTGAGTTGCCAAGAATAAACTACAAAGAAACATCATCGTATCGGGAAAAAAAAAAAAAAACTGTGGCATGGCATATGTCAAGCTTTATAGCATCAACACACGGTTACATTTGTCTATCTATCTATCTATCTATTGCCAGACGCCTCAATCCCGTTTGGGGTGGCCACAAACAAATCGCCTCCAAGTCGCCCTGTCCCCCGCCATTTCACTGCCCTGCTCCCAACTCACACCCCCCTCTCTCATATACGTCTCCACCCCATCCCTCCATCTCATCCTCGGCCTCCCCCTCCCTCTTCCCCCCTCCACCTCACTCACATACACTCTCTTCGTCAGTCTTTCACCCTCCATCCTCTCCACATGGCCAAACCACCTCAGTGTGTTCCTCATAACGCTTCCTATCACATCCACATCCACACCACAACGCTCCTTTATATCCTCATTCGTCAGCCTGTCTCTCCACATGACTCCACAGGCTCCTCTTAAATAACTCATTTCCACTGCTCTCACTCTTGACTTGTGTCCTTCCAACATCGCTCAAAATTATCATTATTAACTTTTCCATTACACCACGATCAGCATGTTAATCAATGTTGTTTGGGAAAGTTTCTGAATTGGTCATTAGTACACTGTCACTCACATTAAAAATATATATATATATATATATATATATATATATATATTGTTACGGAACAGAGAAAGATAATGTACACTTTAAGTGAGAATGCTAAAAATCACTACTGTCCCGTAAAGTTCCAGGTTCAAAACCAAAGAGTTAGGTAAAATTACAAGTTAAAGTTTAATGCTCAAACTAACAACAAAACATTCAGAACTCATAAGGATAATGTAATGGCAAATAAACAGGTTAAATATATGGTTAACTGCAATAGCCTCTATTAACACGAAATTAGCAAGAGTAAATTTATCTAAGTCAGCCCTGATAAAATGAGATACCAGATAATACTCAGTGAATGCCAGATAAATAATTACAGATACTAACTATTATCAAAAATGACTGACATAAAGAACCCCACACGAATTACAAAAACTTCACCAGGCCCACAAACCAAACCCACGCTACACAGTACAAGAAAAAATGCAACAACAGTTATACTCAAATTACACACAGCTGCTAGATGGTTGGAGATTTCTTGAGCACTCACAATAATAATATCTGTACAGGGGAGGACAGAGATGTGAACAAAATGAGGAGCAGATCTAAGTGGCAACGATGCAGAGACTGAGCTCATTATATAGGGGCCGGCAGAGCCTGACACAACTTGTAAGAGGGACGCGCAAATGAAGCCATGGGGACATAGAGTTCACAATCCCGCTCTGGACAACAGAGAGAACGACTTACTCTACTATAACGGTAGAAGGGGGGGACTGAGGCAGAACACGCTCGTGATCAAACATGCAGCATACTGAGCGTTAAAATTACACAAAGGATGATGAAATCATAGGCTATGTAACACCTCCCCACAAAGAAAAAAGAAATTTACAAAGGAAATTTCTTATTACTCTAAAACAATCTGTATATGGCATTACAGACCATGCAAAGGTCTTTCCTAATATTACAAAACATGAGATCTCCCTAGCACGTTCAGTCATAGGTACTTGCCAGTATCCCTTTAACAAATCAAACTTACTTATGTACCTAGCCTTTCCGGTCTTGTCTATGCAATCTTCCACACGAGGGAGAGGGTAAGTGTCTGTTTTGGTTATCTGATTAACACGTCTGTAGTCGATGCAAAGCCTCTGTGACCCACCTGGCTTAGGGACTAGAGTGACAGGAGAACTCCACTCGCTCTGACAGGGCTCAATCATCTTGTGGTCCAACAGGTAGCCAAGCTCCTTCTGGACGAGAGGAACTTTCACTGGGTTCACACGGTAAGGAGGCAATTTAATTGGCTTTGCGTCTCCAACATCGACATCATGCATCAACACAGTGGTTCTTCCTGGAGTGGCACGGAACACTTGCGGGTACTCCTGCAGTAATGCCGAAAACTCCTGCCTTTCCTTGGGTGGTAGATGAGAAAGCTTAGTCTGGAGATCATTCATGATATCAGGATTCTTCCCCAAACTATCACTCAGGCTCATACTGCATGGGAGAGCTTCACTTGCAGACTCGGGTGGAACAGCTACAGTGCAGACTGGATTATTTTCGTCCCGCCTGTGATATAACTTTAGCATGTTGATGTGACATAGTTGCTTGCTCTTTCTACGATCTGGTGTGGCGATGACATAGCTGACATCACTGAGTTTCTTCTCCACGAAATAAGGGCCACTAAACTTGGCTTGAAGAGGTTGCCCATGAACTGGTAGCAGAATCAAAACCTGATCTCCTGGCTGAAAGTGGCGTAACCTGGACTTCTTATCATACCAAGTCTTCATCTTCTCCTGAGCAGCTCCTAAATTCTCTCTCGCCAGCTGTAAAGCAGTGGACAGCCGTTCTTTGAAATTCATCACATACTCCAGCAGGTTGACGTCATCTTCCTCCGACAGCCAGCATTCCTTGAGTAACTTAAGGGGTCCTCTTACTTCATGGCCAAACAGTAGTTCAAAAGGTGAGAAGCCCAGTGATTCATTTGGAGATTCTCTTGCGGCAAACACAACGAATGGAAGACCTTTATCCCAGTCTTTCTGATGTTCCAAACAGTATTTCTTGAGCATCGATTTGAGTGTTTGATGATATCTCTCCAACGCTCCTTGGGTCTGGGGATGGTAAGCTGAAGACGTGATCTGGGTGATGCCCAACTCTTTCAGAGACTGCTTGAAAACATTTGACATGAAATTACTTCCCCGGTCTGACTGTACCTCCTTGGGCAGACCAAACTTTGTGAAGAACCCTAGCATTTCCTTAACCACTTTCTTTGCTGAGATGTTTCTAAGTGGAATGGCTTCAGGATAACGAGTAGCCATATCAATCATGGTCAACACATAAGAAAATCCTGAAGAAGTCTTAGGAAGAGGGCCCACAATATCCACCAACACACGGGTGAAAGGCGCCTCAAAAGGAGGAATGGGAACTAGAGGTGCAACTTTTCGGTCTGATTACACTTCCCCACAACTTGACAGGTGTGACAAGACTTACAATACCAGGAAACATCCCTGAAGATACCTGGCCAGTAGAAGTGTTTCAAAATGCGTGCCACAGTCTTCCTCACTCCAAGGTGTCCTGCCAAACTGGAATCATGAGCCACTCGAATGATATCCTGCCTACAAACACGAGGGATGACAACTTGATGTACAACCTCCCATTCACAGTCGGCTGATGCTGTTGGGGGTCTCCACTTCCTCATAAGTACTCCTGACTTTACATAATAACAAGTAGAAGCACCGGCTGACTCTTCTTCACTGTAAGCAGAGTTAGCTAGACCTTTCAACTCAGGGTCAGCAACCTGCAACTCAACCAACTCTTGACGAGACAAATTATCAACACTACGGGGTACTGCCTCATCTGGTGAGTGGTCCAAATTAGCAAGAAAAGTGTCAGCTAGGATAACATCATCATCATCATTATCCTCTAAATCACCAGTAACTTTAGACTTAGCCCTAGTGACAGCACATGCAGGGAACACATCAGGGACATCACAATCCTGGGACGCAGCCACTGGCTCACTAGACAACTGAGGAGCTGGACACACTTGACTTCCACCAATATCATTTCCAAGTAAGAAAGTTACACCTGACATTGGGAGTGTCTCAACCAACCCAACCAAAACAGAACCATTAACAAAACCAGACTCTAAATTCACTCTGCACAGAGGGACAGAGAAGTAATTATTTCCTACACCTTGTAAGATTACAGTTTCATCAGAGGAATTAACATTAGAGCCCAGAACACTGGTCAGCATAAGGGATTGGCAAGCACCTGTATCACGATATATTTGAACTGATTTCCTGTCATTACTGTCCAGAGGACTGACAAAACCATCAGACAGGAAATTAGCACATGAACTCTTGAGAGTGTCACCCACGTTACTGCTTAAAAGAGGAGCTCCATCATGAGAATTTAAGTTACCCCTCAAAGCAGGTTCAGTTAACTCAGTTAAAGAATTCTGGGAACTCTCAAGAGTGGACACTAGACCAATTGACTGAATATTTAAAGACTCCTTTTTGTTCACATCACTCTGTCTCCTGAAACATCTCTCCGTAGTATGACCAAGCTTACTACAATAAGTACATTTACTTTTCTGAAATCTAGAAGTGAAGCTGGTATTTACTTCCTGAGAAACATCATCTTTATTCTCTTTCCTGTTACCTGTACTCTGAGTAGAGGCAACGTACTTACTCTCAGCTTTCCCTTTTTCTCTAGAATATCTCTTGTGAGTGAGAACATATTCATCAGCTAAAACTGCAGCATCAGACAAATTATCTATTCTTTTCTCATCAAGATATAGGCTTACATCTTTATAAATACACCTTTTGAAGTCCTCCAGCAAAATCATCTGCTTAAATTTGTCAAAATCAGAATCCACATTCTTAGAATTTAACCACTGCTCTAACAGATCTTCTTTGATTTTTGCATACTCAACATGGGATTGCTTATCTTGCTTGTAAGTTGTCCTAAATTTTACTCTATAGGCTTCAGGAACAAGCTCATAGGCCTTAAGAATCAAGCTCTTAACTACATCATAATTATCAGATTGATCCTGAGGCAAAGATGCATAAGTTACTTGAGCTTTACCGGTGAGAACAGTTTGAAGGAGTACTGGCCAATACTCCTTAGGCCAATTAAAACCTGTAGCTACCCTCTCAAACAACTGAAAATACTTTGTTAAATCAGATTCATTAAAAGGAGGGACAAGTTTAACATTTTTAGCCACATCAAAATCATCAGAGCAAGATGATCCAGTTCCACCTTGTTTCATGCGATACTCATGGTCTGCCTGAATCCTGGCAAGCTCAATTTGTGCCTGAGCCCGTACCTCTGCCTCTTGAATACGAGCATTTGCCTCCTTAACATCAGCCTCCTTAGCACGTGCTTGAAATTCAGCTTCCTTCACACGAGCCTCCTGCAGGGCTAGCTGTAACTTAGCTAATTCAATCTGCGTTTGCTCATTTGGAGGAGTTACATTAAACAAGCTTTTATTAATCATGCCAACAATTTGATCTTTAGAATGATGAGAGTGTACTGCAATTCCCAATTGTTGAGCAACGAGCTTAAGTTCATTCTTTGTTCTGTTTTCTATATCACACACTGTTTGCACATTTGACAAAAAATCTTTGGCTTCATCAAGTGTAGAAATAGTAGCCATCATGAATATATCACAGTCACAAAATATCAAACAATATCCTTATGATAATATCCTGAATATCCTGATATGAGGTCGCCAAATTTATGTTACGGAACAGAGAAAGATAATGTACACTTTAAGTGAGAATGCTTAAAATCACTACTGTCCCGTAAAGTTCCAGGTTCAAAACAAAAGAGTTAGGTAAAATTACAAGTTAAAGTTTAATGCTCAAACTAACAACAAAACATTCAGAACTCATAAGGATAATGTAATGGCAAATAAACAGGTTAAATATATGGTTAACTGCAATAGCCTCTATTAACACGAAATTAGCAAGAGTAAATTTATCTAAGTCAGCCCTGATAAAATGAGATACCAGATAATACTCAGTGAATGCCAGATAAATAATTACAGATACTAACTATTATCAAAAATGACTGACATAAAGAACCCCACACGAATTACAAAAACTTCACCAGGCCCACAAACCAAACCCACGCTACACAGTACAAGAAAAAATGCAACAACAGTTATACTCAAATTACACACAGCTGCTAGATGGTTGGAGATTTCTTGAGCACTCACAATAATAATATCTGTACAGGGGAGGACAGAGATGTGAACAAAATGAGGAGCAGATCTAAGTGGCAACGATGCAGAGACTGAGCTCATTATATAGGGGCCGGCAGAGCCTGACACAACTTGTAAGAGGGACGCGCAAATGAAGCCATGGGGACATAGAGTTCACAATCCCGCTCTGGACAACAGAGAGAACGACTTACTCTACTATAACGGTAGAAGGAGGGGACTGAGGCAGAACACGCTCGTGATCAAACATGCAGCATACTGAGCGTTAAAATTACACAAAGGATGATGAAATCATAGGCTATGTAACAATATATATATTCATAATCACAACAAGCATCGTTACTGTTCGTTGCGTAACTCTGCGTCATTTCAATTACCGGTGATTATCAGGCTATATTCATTAGTCCCCTCCTCTCCCTTCCAACACTCTCGTTAACCAACATTTCGGGGCACGAATTCGTTTTACCTTATTAATCTTCTTTTCTAGGGCTGTTTTAACAGTATTAAAACAGACAAAACTGAGGTCTATAGAAGCCTCATATTTCTGAGTATAGTTTTAAAGGCAAATGATGATAAAAGTTGTGCGACCTTTGTCGTAGGTTAATTCTTATCTGACACCTATCAGTGTTCCAAGAATTACTCAGAAAAACTGAACTCACTTACACTTTGACACACTCAGTGTCAGTGATACGGCCAAGAATATTCACTTAAAGCGTTTCACTCTACAAAGCCATACCATCACACTAGGACTGTTCAGTGTAACTTGCGTAACTGCTGTTTGGGGGATGAAAATTTCCACAACCGCTGATAATGCCATTGATGTCAATATAATTTGGTGTACATTCAGGGCCAAAGCAAGAAGAATTATAACCCCAGTTGCCTTCATGTCTGGCTTCGATGGTTCGCCTCTGATGCGCTTTGTCCTCCTCCATCTGCATTATCAGCACTTTTTAGATGCAAGGCCTTGATAATTGTGTCATTGTCCCTCCGCCCACACACCACTCTCGGGGGAATTAACCACTCCTATACCATCACCTACTGCTTCAGTTTATTCACAATTTCACCAGACGAATGCATATTGCACGCGCTCGCGCGAGCTAGCGAGAGAGAGATAAGTGTGACCAAGAAAAGGATGAATTAAACGAGAAGTAAATGGAAGAAGGGATTGGGTGAATTTATTTAGCACTGAGTTTCTATTTGCAATGTATTTCAAAGTGCGATTTGTACCAGTTCAGATAATTTTTAAAAGCCTCACCATGATTTTAACATATTCTTTGGTAAGACAAAAATCCATCTGCCGGTAGCCCATGTTCCCAATACACTTTTTATTCTACACAAGTTATTCCCAGCTAAGTAGGAACTCCGTCAAATTTCTGGTAAACACTATCAAAGTCGGTAAAGGCCATGATATAGCACCCAATTCTTTCCCAGCAACTTCCAGGTTTGGCACATCTGTAAGTAAAACAGCCTTATATTCAGTATGATATTTTTTTTAACTCCTCCACGCACAAGAGTATTAAGTATTATATTCTTGCAACTACCAGACCACTTTGAGGTAATATTTCGAACTGGAGAAGCTAAATGTACACTTAACTCTTTCACTGCTAGATATCCGTCCAAAGTTTAATATGATGTGACAGTAGCAAGAAAAACAATATAATAATACATCATCGTTGAAAGTGGCTTAAACGGAAAAAAGAAACTAGAACGAAGTGACTGGGAAGGATCTTAAAGGTGAAAGGAGGTAGCCATAATGAAAGAAGATGTGCGATTAGGAGGAGAAGGCGTGAAGGGAGATCAGGGCGAGGTAAGGAGGAAGCAATAAAGGGGAGAGGAGCGGAGAGGAGGGGATTGTGGCAGGCTTAGAACTCATTAAGACTGGAATGAAGATAAGGAAGGCTGGCTGGAAGTATGCGGATGCGGAAAGAGATTAAGCCAGAGTGGGCTTCATCCTAATATACTAAGTTGTGTAAAGAATTTCGTAACACCACTTCCATAGCGATTTACTATACATATTACACTTAAGTAACAGATTACGTGTTATTCATGCAAACTATATATTATGTAGATAATAAAAAGATTTAATTTGAAATCAATGGAGTGTTAAAGTATAATACGCAAAATAATTCGCCAAGGAAGTCGTGGTACAAAGCCTCTCATGCCATCAGAAATCCAGCCGTTAAAATGTAAGAAATTATAGTCACATACCAAAGCTAGTTTTACGTGATACTTGTGAAACTTTTAGATCTTGACAATAAAGAGTTTCAGTATGTCTGTATAATTTCTGTCAAAAGCAACCAGAAATCATGAAGTCTGAAAAGGAAATGAGAATGACGGGAAGAGGATGGAGTGCTGAGGGGAGAGGAAGAAATTAATTTTAGTGAGAGACGAAAGGAAAAAAACAAAAGGTGAAATGGAAACAGCCACAGAAATAAAGACGACTATGCGAGAGAAATAAAGATTTTCGAAAGCAATTAAATGGAAAGGGCGGAAGGAATAAATGTGTGATAAAGGGAGAGGATGGTAATCATATGAACACGGAGAGGAGGGGAATGAATCAAGAGACACTGATGCGGGGAGGGAAATTATGAGAGAAGGATTGGAACGCTAAATTACGGACAGCCGAGACACGAGAAATTGGTGTTGAATGGCGTGAGATGAGTTGTGATGAAATAACTCATCATTATGCGAAAAATGTGTGTGTGTGTGTGTGTGTGTGTGTGTGTGTGTGTGTGTGAGAGAGAGAGAGAGAGAGAGAGAGAGAGAGAGAGAGAGAGAGAGAGAGAGAGAGAGAGAGAGAGAGAATCTCTTGTCACTAATAAAATCGAATGTAGACAACCAGAATAAAAAAAAAAAGGTCATTTGATTCAAGGGTTTAGGATACTGGTAGGTGTCAGAGGATGTGGGAGTGTGTCTGGGCAGATAATTCCGTGGCAAGAGTAGCCTTCTAACGCCAAAATGATTTTATTCAGCATACGATGAAATCCGGTAATATCACTTCAAGGTATAACTGATTGATATTTTGCTTATCCACCATCCACTCAGTCGATTTAGTGGTACCTTTAGGTGAGTGCACACTGAGGGACAAGCCCAGTGGCGTCCTGTAATCCAGGAACCCACGACTAAGTTGGGTGGTGACCATATAACCAAGTAATGCTATATAGTCCACTGGGTTAGGGCACTCCCAGTGAATGAGGCCTAGAGATGGAAGGGGTTTATTGCTCACATAATGCCACTCATGGGCAGCGAAACTGCTCACCTATGCCTTTATGTCGGGCCTGAGTAACCTGGCTCCGGGTTCGTACGCTCTTTATAGAAATAAAAATGGACGCCAGACAACTATACAAAGTGAACTGCATGTTAACCATTATACGTGAAGTCAGGCATCTTTACTAGTGATAATTATGTGTCAGTTTATACAACAGAGACACATTTAACTAAACAAGAGGCAGCAGAGACTGAGTGGACCGGCAGTGCAACATCAAAGAGATGGTCTTTTAGAGGAATAATGTGTTTTCCTAGCTGGGTAACTTTTGGTGGAGAAGTTACCTGCAAGAGGGTGAAAGTCTGTGCCATGTTAAGGGGAACTAACTACACTAGAGGAGGGTGAAGCTGCAGGAACTTACTAGGTGAAACATCAAAGGAGAGACAGCCTTTTATTGGTGAAACTGGTTGAGAGGAAACTTAGGTCATGTAAACGTACTTGCAAATGGACGAAAACCTCTACCAGGATAAGATGGACGAATTACGGTGCACACACACACACACACACACACACACACACACACACACACACATATATATATATATATATATATATATATATATATATATATATATATATATATATATATATATAATCAAAAAACAGTCCAATGGAATACCGTCCTGCCACCATCTACTTTCGTCGGCTACAATCTGAAACATAGCAACGTCACTAAAGATAATAAAGGTTATATCCGCTTCCACCACTTCGGACAGTCTCCCCATCTTTAGTAAAATCTTTCTGAAATAGCAACAAGAAAACAATAACAGCAGCCCGGGTTGAAAGAGCTAAATGGATACTTGGGGTCTTCTGGTCGCCTTCCCTTCATGGCTTATAGCTATGAAGCTGAACATAAAAACTGCGTGTTAAATGATTAACGATGACTATAATTGTTCCAGTTCAAAGTCTCCCTTAAGAAGAAAAAAAATAAGATGTAAGAAAATTTAAAAAAAAATAAAGGAAAATTTATGGTTAAAGGTGGCAAGAGTAAATAAGCATTAAAGTTTAGCGTCTGGTTACCCTAAGTGTCTTACAAGAATTTAAGCTAGTATATCCTCGGTAAGGTTTCTAGTATTACTGGGTTAAAGAAAACCTGCATTTAACCCTTCCAATTAGATTTTTTTCCAAAGTTTAATCAAATCGTGGGGAGACAGAATCGGATCTTGAGTTTCGCCCTTTTGCAGTTTCTCCTACTACGAACAACATTTTGTGGTCTTCTTGTACATGGTGTTTTCGTCATTATAAAGAGAAAAACAAACTAAAAGTTACCTTCACTGGCTAAAGGATATAAATGGATACTTTGGTCTAGCATTCAGCCTCCCGAAACGGCCAGTGGCTATAAAATCTCACCTAACAACCCCGTTCACGACCTGACACATTACTCACGATCATTAACCCCGAGAACCGTGGATGGTCCAATAAATACAGAGGCTATAAATTACCATAAATCACCTATAAAGTTAATCACTCGTAAGAAGAAATCCCCTCCTAGCAATGAGAGATGGCGGCGCTTATTATACGATTAAGGAAAGTACAGGACTCTAGGTGACACACTTAGCTTCTTGGTACCTTTTACCCAGAGACTAATTGTGTTTATTACACTTTCTTCTGTCATTTAATCTATATCATTCATATCAACAGTGTGCAGCAGTAACCAACAAGAGGATACATGGATGTGCAGAATAAATACGTATGGAAAAGGTGTTACGGAATCGCCAAAGCTTCATGCAGTAGAATACAATCTCATGCTCTTGACTTCAGTGGCGTTTTATTTATCTTGCTACATCCAGACAGTTTTATTCAACTCAGTAAGAGCCTTTGTTTGTGAAAGAGTTAATGAAGGAGGCTATACTAAACCCCTTGAGTTCGACAAGTCTATCCTATATTCTCTCTCTCTCTCTCTCAAGTTACCATCATTTCTTCCCCTTCCCTTGCGTTCCATTGTACGAATTAGTGTTGCTTTTATACATAGTCTATATCTTCATCATGTTGACCTCATTTATCACATTTCGGTAAAGGCAGAGATTCAGCGCACGGCCTTTTGATGTCACTGAGGAAAGGAATCAGAGGAGATAATGAAGCATGTGATACAATCCCCCACACCACTGCGTTTAATGGAGCCTCGTTCAGTCCTTCGCGGTTATGGCAGATATACATTCTTTTCTATTTGCCTAATTATTTATCCATCTATCTGGCATATATAAATACTTACATACTTACATACACACATTCATTCATTATATGTATAGATAGATATATAGATAGATAGATGAATATAGATAGACAGATATATATATATATATATATATATATATATATATATATATATATATATATATATATATATATATATATATATATATATATATATATACCCCTTCAGTCCGAGGACATAATATTTACTATACTTAATATGATTTAATTCAACATGTGAAGATCTTAAAATCAGATGAGTTAGAAAATGGTCTTCGTTAGCCTCCTCACTATACGAGCAGTGTTTCTCAAGTTAAATATAATCGTCCTGGCGTAGCGTAAATTTGCTAAAAATGACAATTTCGTTATGGAATGATATATATATATATATATATATATATATATAACGTGATCCTGAGCACTTAATTCCTCCTCTCTTCTTGATCAGATTAGTTTTCGTATTTCCCCCTTCCCCCACATCGTTCCCACTCCATGTAAAGACTATGTTCCAGATACAGTATATCGTACGAGTAATCCATTAGATATACCAGCACACACACACAAAAAAGTAAAGTTTTCAGTCAAGGTAAATACTGTGACAATATTTAATCTGACACTTCTTTGATCCAGACCCTCAGATACTTTATAATGGCTGTCCCCAAAGAAATCAGCACGTTGAAGGGAACCCCTGTAATTGCCGTGCTAAGAAGATATATTCCGTCTTCTGACGTACATGTTTTGTCTTCCAGTTAACACAGCAATATCGGATTGTAGATATGAGTGCTCTGCTCGTCGCCTAAGTAAAGTCGTTCCCTGGCGCGTCATTCTACGAAAGTATACACACACCACGTATTTAGAAGTTTTATTTTATTTTTTTACGTATTAAGGAGTGATATAATGGCATTCAGTATTGGTGTAACATTAGTAATGGAACTGCTGCTTTGAAAGTCGGTAGATACACATGGAGGAAATTGACGGCCCATTTTTCTTGCTGGTTAATAATGCTTCTGGAACATGGCAGTCTAATCTTTAATGTCCTATGCACTCCAAATCACATGCATTCCAACTTACGTATCTCAATGCCATAGCATGTTTGACTGAAAGAAAAGGCTGAATCACCATCGAAGACATACGGAATTCACATATTCTTGTATATATATATATATATATATATATAGAACCAAACAAAGTACGCTGTATTCAAGTATTGTTTGCAAAAAGTATATATAGTATTTGAGATTGAGCAAGGTTTTGCATACTCTTTTAGATACAGAATTATGGATGATCTGATGCTGGCATGACATGAAATACTATTGCATCCCAGGGTACGTTTATGCACCGCCGATTAGGCTCCATGCACCCTAAAAGGGTGCATGCACCTCCGGTTGGACAAACCTGTTCTAGACTCTCTGACATTATCAGTGTAAATTTTGGTCTCCGAACCACCAGCCAAACCACTGCAGCTCTACTGGAGCATACACAACAATGTGTGAACAGTAGTTATGTGTGCATGGCATACAGTGTTCTATTGCAGCTTTGCCTGCGATTAAACTTCCATTTTTATATTCCGTCTCCGCTTTTCCCGGCATCAGCATCCCAGTGGCAAGGCAACAAGGCTCCAATAGCAACATATCGTACAATGGCACACCGACATTTCGCCCTGGCCCAGGCCTGTGTGGTGCAGCGAGGCGCCGCATGCCTGTGTGGGTAATTAGTGGATGTGATCTGGGAGGCGCTGGTGCCACGGTCTGCTTTTGCACACTCCCACCCCCATACTCAGGGTGTAACGCTCACGTTCACACTGCCTCCCACGAACTCAACGTACCATCCAAAAACTCAAAATATAACAACAACAGCAGCAATAATTATAATAAACATAATTACAACAATAATAATGATAATAATAATAATAATAATAATAATAATAATAATAATATTGTTATATTATTATTATTATTAAAACTAATAATAGCAGCAGTAATAGCAATAGTAGTAGTAGTAGTATCAGTAGTAGTAGTAGTACAAAAATTCTATAATATGCATGCGATAGATGTGCTCAGGTTGAATCAGTCTGCAGTGTAATCCGAATCCGAGCAGCGATAGACACAGGTTGCTGGGCCTAATAACAGCCACCATAAATATCAAGGCGGCTGGAGTTTAGGACACCCAGTAAAAACAAACCAATATTGGCCATAAATATGACAAGTTTAATTCCAATATCGGTTTTGGTGACCAGCAGCCACGCACAAATCTCAGCGATGTTTTACATAGAACACTTTAATGATGTGTGAATGAGTGGTCATGTTGATCTCAGTGTCGTACTCCTGTTGTCTAAGGAGATGTATCTCTGCCTCAGTGGTATATTTTACACGTTGCGCTGGCGTTCACGAGAAGCCTGCACGTAGTGGTGCTGTGCACCCTGGGTGGATCAGCTGCTGCTTCCACTTGGTAGCCAGACCTCATATTTCCCTGCACCTCGACATGGAGGACCCAGGTCTGACCCTGGCGAGGCGCTGTCTATCACAAGGTGTCACCTGATGCCTGCACGGTGTACAAGTATGTATTGTACCTGTGGGACGGCCCCAGCACCAGTTACCTAACTGTGGTCGAGGGGTCTGCTCGGCAAGACAGATAGGGGTTAAGCAACAACACCAACGTGTAGTACCTGTGATGTGTGAAGGAGTGTCTGATCCATTTCACTGAGTATGCTGTACAGCTTCCCCATTTGGCTATTGTCTTTCTCCATGCCGTCTAGATTCTACCCTATTCTATCCTTATGTGCCAATAAAAGGTCTGGATAATGATGTTAACATTTAAACATCTGGAATATGCTGATGTCCTTTGTATTTTCCTCCTGCTATCTCCAATCACTGTTACTTAATTGGGGATGATTTTCTGAAGTGAAGACTTAGACGTACCATACATTAACCCTTTTACTATTAGAGGCCCTTCTTGATTTGAATATATTCGTCTGGTTGTTGGAAAAATAAAAGCAGAAAATGAGTCATCGGAGTGGCGGCGTAAAACTCTGGCTGAAATAAAAAGGTCCAGATGACACCACTAATACCTCTTGTATGTCGCTGATGCATGCTATACTAATATTTGGTAGATAGATATCCAAGATGCAAGAAAGTAGCTGGCATAATATGCAAAAGTCTGTCATTAAGGAAGGGATACTGAGTAAGAACTCTTCTATACTTACGATAACACGGCTCCGAGTCTTCTCCCTTATCGTGGGCCACACGTGTGGTTTCGGATATTTCCGTATATCTCTTCGTCACTGATACAGCAGATATATTCTTGTATTTTACTGATGCAGTCTTACTCGCCAGAGCATGACAAGGATAACACATATTTTTTTCAACACATCATAACCACAGGTACGCGAAGCCAGCCATACGAAGCACCGAGACACTAGAGCTTCGCATCAGTTCCGCCCAGTCTGTGCTTGAGTGTAATTGAATGGTTGCGGGTGTGCGAGGCGGTGCGGGGTTGATGTGGTCCTGGAGGTGATGCTGATTGGATCTGACAGATAGGGAGATTACTCAGTGTGGGAAAGGTGAGATTGACAGATATGGTGAGAGCAGGGAAAGGAGGAGAGGGACGAAGAGGAATATAAGGGGTTAGGTGGAGGAGGAAGAGGAGGAGCATAGTGAGTGGGTAGACGAGGAGAAAGAGAAGGGAGAGGAGGAAGGGGATTGGTAGATAGGATGAGAAGAAGATACGGAGGAGGAGGAGGATGGGTAAAAAGGGTGAGAGGAAGAGGGGGATGGGTATAAGTTGTAAGGGCAAGAGGGAGATATGTGTAAGAGGTGAGGGGTGGACGGAGTCAGGTATAATTTTTTTTTTCTATGTGTCCGACCCTGGACATAGGTTTCACAGCCTGCTCCCAAGACCCAGTAATCCTCCTACATACCATACACCTCTACATATCACCACTTCGGCGCTAACACCCACCGTCCATATTGAATACATGCTAGGGCTGTCTTATACAGGACTGGTGTATTGGTATTAGAGGGGGTATTTTTACATGTCGGCGGGTCTTCTGGTAGGTCAGTAAAATCCGTTTTTATTAAATTCAAATCTTTAAACTGTTCCCTGCCCCAGCGAGGATTTAAACCTGGGTCCGGCAGGGCTGCAGGCCACCTCTCTACTGACTGAGGGGAAGAGGGAGGTAGGTATATGTGGTGAGGGGAGAAAGGAGATAGGTATATGTGGTGAGGGGAGAAGGGAGGTAGGTATATGTGGTGAGGGGAGAAGGGAGGTAGGTATATGTGGTGAGGGGAGAAGGGAGGTAGGTATATGTGGTGAGGGGAGAAGGGAGGTAGGTATATGTGGTGAGGGGAGAAGGGAGGTAGGTATATGTGGTGAGGGGAGAAGGGAGGTAGGTATATGTGGTGAGGGGAGAAGGGAGGTAGGTATATGTGGTGAGGGGAGAAGGGAGATAGGTATAAGTGGTGAGGGGAGGAGGGAGGTAGGTATAAGTGGTGAGGGGAACAGAGGGATAATTAGAAACAGTGATAGAAGGAGGAGGGGGATAAATATAAGTGGTGAGAGGAAGGAGAGGGAGATAGGTATAAGTGGTGAAAGGAAGAGGAAGCAGGCAGGCAAAAGTGGTGAGAGAAGTAGTAGGGGGAGAGATATGTGTTGAGAGTACCAGGAGGGCGATAGGTGTAAGTGGTGAGAGGAGGAGGAGGAGGAGGAGGAGAAGGAGAGGGATAGGCAGTGGTACGAGGAGGAAGGGAAAAGATGGAAGGGTTGACACGTGAGGATTAACCCCTTCAGCCAAAGAACGTTATATTACTTCGTTTTGGGGACTGACAACTTTTTCTTATTCAGATATGGAAATACAGTAGATATTGAGTCAGTGCGGTATTATATAGTCTTTGTTAGTTATTTGATCTGACGAGCAGGAAGATCACACAGGAAAGGAGGAAAGGAGAGGCAAAATTCGATAACAGAGGAGAAGAGGGCAGATGGAGAAGGAAGGAGATATAAGTGGTAAGAGGAGGAAGAGGAGGAGGAGGAGGAGGACGGAGGGGATAAGACAAAATGGTGAAAAGAGAAGGCTAGGTAAATGAAGAGGAAGGGGGGGTACAAGTTGAATCATTCCGAGGAGGAGGGGGAGGCGGAGTAGGTGGAGGATGGGAGGGTAAACTGAAGTGGTGAAAAGAAGAGAATTATAGGTTAAAGAAGAGAAGGAGGGGTATAGCTGAAGTAGTGTGAGGAGGAGGAGGAAGAAAAGGTTAGGCACTAGGCAGTGGTAAGTGTAAGCTACGACAATCTTGAAGGATCGACATGAGGGAATTATTACATAATAACGAAGCAAATGGGAGAGAGGTGGTATTGAGGAGATGAAGCAGAGCAAAATGAATATCAAGACAGTGAGCATGTAAATGTCAAAGAGGGTTAAGAGCAAACAATTGAAAGAGGACTAAAAGGTAGCTCAGAAAATATGCAGGTAAAGCCAACAACAACAACAACAACAACAAAACACGAGGTGAACTTTACAGGAAAAGGGGACCTGGGTAGAAAATACCAAAGATCTCTGAAATTACATAGCAAAAATATGTATTAGCTTTTATTTGTTTTCCTTTTCCTTTTTGCACATTAGTGTCTCTTGTTTTACCGTCTTGTTGTAATCCACATCTTTCCTCGAAATTATTATCAGACTTCCAGGCTACGTTTTGGCTAAATAGTTACCACTAAACTCAGTGTATGATTTCCTGCGCTACAAGAATATTGGATTTGTGACTCAGTGTGGTCAATTGAAAATAACATTACATCATTTGTGTGGATGTAGGGTAGCTCTCACATCATCAAAATATAATAAAGAAATGAAACAAATGTGCCGGTAAAAACAGGTGCTCAAGGAGAAAGAGGAAGACTACAAGAAAAAAAAAAAAACGAGTGTAAATACCGCAGGTGTGTGGTAACTTTGCTCAGAGTTCAGTAAGTGTATTTTCCATGTCTGCCACTCCAGCCACGTTTCCCACACTCCACTCTTTTCCCTCCTATCTTCTCCCTTTACCTTTTCGAAGTTCCTCTCCTCTTTCTTCTCTTCCCCTTCTCCTTTCCCTATCTCCATCCCTTTCTCTTCCCATCCATACCATATCCTCCTGTCCTTTTACTTCCTCTCCTCTCTTCTCCCCTTATTTCCCCATCCCCCACCTCCAACACTCCCCTCCCCTCCCTTTCCTTCTCCTCTTTTACCTTCCCCCTGTTCTTTCTCATACCTTCCTTCCTCTCTCCTGCCCTGCCTTTCCAGTTCCCTTGCCTCTCTTTCCCTACCTCCTCTTTACTTCTCCTCCTCTCTTCCCCCCTTCCCTATCCACTGCCGCCTGATGGCCTTCCCTCTCCCTGCTGCTGCTCATCTTCGCGTAACTTCGGCCTAACTTCATTCTAGGCTCTCCCTCGCCTCGCTGGACTCTCACTTGCTACCTAATACTTTAACATTATCTTTAATAGTACCAAGGCACCTGCTAAGACAAACGAGTTTCTTGTGTGTGTGTGTGTGTGTGTGTGTGTGTGTGTGTGTGTGTGTGTGTGTGTGTGAGAGAGAGAGAGAGAGAGAGTAATAAAGTGAGCCTATAAATCCAAAAATATTCAATACTCTGTGAATTTTTGCCAGTATGTTCCAGCATAGCTTACAATGAAGCCATTAGAACACACTAAGGTCCAAATTCTCGTCGGTTAAGAAGGCTTGCAAACACCTCTACCTTAGCGGTTGATTTTTGGCTATGGCTGAGGTAATATCCTTAAGTGCGGTATTTATGCAGAGAATGGCGATATTGAAAGGATTTACGTAATACAGGGCAGTGAAGTGTAAAAAACATAAACTGCTTAGGAAACGATATTAGGGAGCTTCCATAAACGATGAGAAAACGGGCCTTCGTGTTCCACTGTATTGTCCGGAAACATATTTATAAACTCACTGAATTTTATTATTGTACGAGATTATTTGTCCTTACATTTCCCTTCACTTATACAGCTACCAAATCCTGAACGATCAAAGTATGGGTAATATTAAAGTAGTAATACGAAAGGTAAATGATATATGAAAACAGAGGAGTATTAAAAAGACCTGTTCAAAGAGTAACGTGGTTAATGGCGATCATAAACACTTCTCCAGCTCCTAGGAGATTTAATGCAGTGTTCATTTTATCAAGACATTTTTCTGCATCGCTTTAATAAGGATTTCCCGAGGAGAGATAAGGAAACAGAGGGAGATGAAGGGGGAAGAATAATATAACATAAATTTGCGAGGGACGAATGAAGTGCAGGGAGATAAAATGAATCCAATATTGTGTAAATGATGGAGAGAGAAGACGGATTAGAAGAGCGAGGGGAAAAGAGGAAAGGGGAAAGGAAAGAAAATCACTGACGAAGGGGAGGAGGAAGTAAGACAGGAAAGAAAAAAGAGGAGAGCACGAAAAACAAAGAGGAGAAAAGAGGAAAGAGGAAGCATAGAAGTGGGCAAGGAGGTAAAAGGAGAGGAAGGAGGAACCTGGGAGGGGAGGAGGAAATCGGAGAGGAAATAAGAGAAGAAGGACGTAAAAGGAGAGGGAGACGAAATGAGGAAAGAAGGAAGGGAGGAAAAGGAAGAAAAAACTGGCGAAGAGGAGAGAAGGAAGAGAAAGATGTGACAACAGAAGATGAAACAGGAAAGAGGGTGGGGTAGAGGGAAAGGAGAGGAGGACAAAAGACAAATGAAGAAGATAGGGATGAGGAATTATAACAATGAAAAAAAGAAGAGGGAGAGATAAAGAAAAGGGGAGAAGGAATGGACAGGTGGATGAAGAAAGAAAAGAGGGAGAAAAGATGAAAGGGAAGCCAAAAGCACGAGGACAGGGAGGGAGAGAATTATTAAGGAAGGGAAAGATAAAGACGAAAGAGGAGAAAGAAGGGAAAAGGGAAGGATGAAGAACGTGGAAGGAGAGGAGGAGGTAAAAAGGGGTGCCAAAGAAACTAAACAGCAACAAAGCTAATGGTCCTTCCGGGGCTGCTTGTTAAAAGGAAGAATATGCCTACGATATATAAGTCTATGAACTGAAGATAAGGACAGCATAGCAATGCAAGAAAATAAGCATAGCAAAGCAAGAAGGAGGGAGAAAGAACAAAACAAAGAGAAGAGGAAAAAGAGGAAAGAAGTGAGGAAGGGACGAGGAAAGAGCACAAGGAGAGGCAATGTTAACAGAAAGGGGCGGAAATTGCTGGCTACAGCGGACGCTGGAGAGAGAGAGAGAGAGAGAGAGAGTCAGCAACTGACCTAAATGTCGGGTTTCCTCACAATCTGCAGCACAACTCACAGTTCTAAACAACTCAATTAGTTCTTCCTTATAATCTTAATCTCTTTCTTCCTCTCTTCAGCTTTGTAATTTTATATGAAGATGGCTGGTGTGCAGTTTCTAAAACTTTACTTCCATTACCTAAGTTCTTCCTCCCTTATTTCATTTTCTTACAGGACCTAAACTTTCAGCCTTTGTCGTACTCTCGCTGCACCGGGGTATGTATGTATTTGCTTTGTAGGCGTTTGTCAGTACTGTACGTGAGAAAGGTTGCTACTATGATGAGCTGAGCTACATTAAAGGCTTGCCCTCTAAAAGGTGATCTTGAAACGACAGTACAACAGTTCTATCACTTAATATTACACACACACACACACACACACACACACACACACACACACACACACCGGACAGAAACTTCGTACCCTCACAATCACTAATTCAGTCTGCTGATATAATTCACCTATTTAAATAATCCCTGCGATGTGACAATACACACTTCAGAATCCGATGCTTCTTACCAGCTGATTTTTCTTGCCGGGAGATGACACGTTTATATAAGGGAAGACTAAAAATAACGCTCACCCTTGGGCGGGCCTCACGTACCTTGGAAAGAGATAGGGATGGTTTATGTTTGTGTTGCCACATGATGAGCTATCATCATTTTATATCTATTCAATAGTCAAGTCACATCAAGTACATTCATAAGATCAGATATTTATGTTCAACAACGTAAGCTGAACGGTCCATGAACAATGGACTGTATTCTGATAAAATGGAAATCCACTATACGGCAATCAATGATTTCAAGTTCTGTTAAAAATGGCACTGTCCGGCAAGTGAACGCGAAGCGCATCTGTAAAGAATACGTACAGATGGTTTGGTTTGTAAACTGGACATAATGTACAAATATACAAAGTTTCTCATATACACTCTATATATATATATATATATATATATATATATATATATATATATATATATATATATATATATATATATATATATATATATATATATATATACTGTATATATATATATATATATATATATATATATATATATATATATATATATATATATATATATATATATATATATGCCATTTTATTTATTGATATAGTTATATAGATAGCTATGTATGTATATAGACAGATGGACAGATGTGATGGGCAATAAGCCAGTGTTTTTCGTAGTTGTGCTGACCGCATGGTACACTATTGTTATATTGGCTGGCTGGTTTATTGAGCCGCCTAATGGACTGTTTCCATTTGGCAGCAACCACTCACGCTCCACACAGGCACACCAATTCGGAAACACCCACACTCATAAAGTCTAGTTCAGTGTATACTTAATTTTGGCTCTCCTTTAATTTACTCACCTTTCAATAAATATACGCAAAAAATAGGTCCAGAAACAAACACTGAAGCTTTCATACAAATACACCAATAGTAACAGCTATAAGTGTCACTAGTTAACTTTCGACATTTTATACTGCATTCGCGTTTTCAGTAAGTTTAAGCATTGTATAAGAAGATATTCGCTCACGCTTCTCTCAATATCACGCATGCTAATGAACACACCAAAACATGACCATAAATTCCACCTCAGTACACAATCTTTCCGTCATGAATTTTGTCCATATTTGATTTACACACCGCTCAGTTAAGTCTAAGTAACTGATATGTATGGAGAAAATTGCTCATGGTTTTTAGCTTATCACGCATGCACACAAATACAACAACACCCACACTCATAATTTTCACCTCAATATACAGCATCGTTATTTTTAATTTTTTAATTTCTATTTACACACATTTTCAATGTACTGGGGCTTGACCCGGTGGAACTTATATGACCCAGTGGCCTCGTTGCCCAGCTATACAAACGTCGTTCCCTTCCCTTCTTTTCCCCTGTAAGTAAGATGGTGGATTTTGGGATAAGGTTAGCTTCAGTCTACAGTCCACCAGGTTCATGATCTGATGAGCCTGGGACCACAACATCAGTAATAACAGTTCTCTTTTTAGATTCGTTAATAGTCCCTTGCATTTAGCTTCCACAAAAACTAATATGCATGGACTACATGCACAAATTATGCAGCTCATTCTGAATTCTGGAACCGGCATCAGAGAATGTCAGTGCATTCTGTGTCAACATACACATTGCTTCGGTTCCACGTCCTCACTTGGCGACATTATCGATTTTGCTGGATTAAGCTTTCTATAAGTGAGTGGTCCATGAGTCGAAATGTTATTATGTGTATGCATGTTGCATGTTCGTGTCAGTGACTGTGTCATCTGTATGAACCGACATGGTGCCAACATAGGCTAGCTTATGGAAATACAGACTACCAGTACCTTCTTCAAATGCCCACCACAGATTTGGATTCATACTCTGGACTTAGAACAAAACGCAGATGGCTAAGGGGAACACTTTACCACCAAACCTACCGTCGTCCTGTCTTCAGAGAGTCGCAATAAAATAGAAAGTAGCATTAACAGGGTTAAGTAAATTCAAGTCTCGTCCCCATTTCGCGGTGGGCCAGGGTACGAAGGGTGCAGGGACTCTATCGTCTGTAGGATTTACCACTTCAGCTCGAGGAGGCATTTCTTTACTTTTGATCACAGTTGGGAAGTTTAATTCAGTTCAAGGAGAACGTTATCTGATCACATAGATTAGACACATTCTCCACTAACCCATTCATTACTCTGACAATATTCTGTCCTATTCTGCTTTCTCCGGACTGTGATACATCTCATGAAAGTCGTCACCAAGCATAAGGGTTTGGTACTCTTATAGCCCTTCTACTCCCCTGAACACTGAACCCACGATAGATTTTGCTTCAGAAACGAATCTGTGGGTGCATTTTAATAGCCACCGGAGACAATGATCTCGCCCATCTTAAACATCAGACATACGCAGAACCGATGTGTTTTGAAGAGGAGACCAAAAATAAATCCTCCACCTGGCAACCACTGCGCATTAGACGGGTAAAGCACGGATGGGATGAGGTGAGTTGCGTAGAGTGAAGGGTAAAGCTACACTTGTGAAAGTAGAAAGAAAACAAAATCTGTCTAATATATCCCACTCAGTTCCGTGGATATGGTGCTGGAGAGGGATACCTTCATGTGATGGCACCCATAGGGTCCGGGGGCTCCACTGTCCGGTTATACATATGTTCCTCAACTTTCTCCCTGTAGCCACGAAAGAAGGATCGTGGACTACAGGACAAGGGCAGTTTTAGCATACAGTCCTATGGATTCATGTACAGATGGGCCTGGAGCCACAACAACAACAACAGCAATTTGCCGATTGTCCTGTAGTGGAATAAAATCTACTGGCATTGAACAAAATATAATAGCAAGATGTACGAGTATGCGGCTCTGAATGGAATATTGCTATACAAATACGAAACAATGGGATTTAACACACACACACACACACACACACACACACACACACACACACACACACACACACACACACACACATTAAAGAATAGCACTTACTCTTCTTGTACGATATGATCTGTTATATACCTCGTTCTCTAATTTTAATCTTCTTAAGGGTAAAATCCCTTGCAGTGAAGTGGTTAACTCATTAAGGCCGAGGACGTCGTTACCTATTACTCTCACCATCTCCTGACGATATTGCTCAGTTTAAGAGAGACTTTTTACTGGAGGAGTTACATACAACCTTCATTAACCCCTTCAAGATTAAGGGGTTCTTCTAAGGTTAATAAACCCGTCTGGTAAGGGGAAAGTAAGGGTATGAGTATGGGAAGACACCATGAGGCGCTTAGCCGCGGTGCTTATTTCCGATAGTTTGGCCATTGAGCCAGTGGTGGGTTCTTCACCTACTGTTCTGGGATATAAGGGAGTTGCTTCATCCTGGTTGAAATACTGATCTCCCTTCACTGTTAACCCAGGTTACCTATCAACCAACAAACCCACAAAAAGGTCCGTAGACACCTTGGTGAACTAGTGCAAGCCAGGTGACTCAGGCGACGTCTTTGGGGTGATGGGGTTGCAGGGGGAGGAGGGAAAGGCGTGTATTTACTATGCGGCGTTACCCCCAGGCTGGTGCCCAAACTTTACGAGGGTGGGGAAGTTTGGGAAAACAAGTTAGTGAAAAGAGTTGTGTGTTATGTAGCTGCTGTTTGTGCCGGTGCCGGTTGTGGTGGTGGCGGCGGTGGTGGTGGTGGTAGGTGATGGCTGTGGTGGTGGCGGTGGTGGTGGTGATTAGTGATGGTTGTGGTGGTGATGGTTAAGTGATGACTGTTTCTCACTCACATACTCATTTATGTAACTACAACTGGAAAAAAAAAATGTGCCACAGTGGGACTAATTTCACGTTTCAGTGCTTCGTTATTGCAATCAGCCAACACATTTTATTATGTGTTGGATTAACGGTCTCTTTCATAGCAGTTTCTGTGAAACTAAATTTTCATAATGAGTGGGCTGTCACAGGTAAACCATCTGATGCTACATTGTACACAACAGGAAGTAAAATTATTTAGCTTTATTCTGATCGTTGGCATTACTTTTTTTGTGTTTTAGTGTTTTATGTAAATGTTTCAGCAGATGTGATTAGGAGCAGCACAACATATTTCATTTCTCCACCATGCTTTCACACTTTGTCTCACTTCTTCCTTTAAGGGAAATCTGGCCGTCACCTTCAAATTTGTGTTTCTCTTTACATCTAGACATTTTTTTTTTCGTTCTCAATACCCTGTGCCTACCTGTTTTTCAGCTGCGATATTTGCAATAGTTTACATTTCACTTAAAACACGACGAGATTGGCCATTATATTAATACATCTTAGATGTATAGGCTATACCTCAGGACAGAGGGACAGACATCATTAGTCCAGTGACTGCAACGGGTTTCTGTGAGATTAATCAAGGCATGGTGACTGCTAAACTAAAATGCAAAGTCCTAATACTTAGCCAGAGAGTTAACATTTCTGATGTGATGTTTCTTCTTTCAGATGAATGAAAGAGCATGAATGTTGGTGGAAAAAATGCAGAGTTGGTATTTGTCGGCCAAGGAGTCCAGCATTCCTTCCCTAATGATACGCTAGCACGGGAGACTTCGTAGCACTGCTGCCTAGATGATATATTTGCAGGTAACACCTTGCTGACCTACTGTATGTCATTTATATTTCTTTCAATACTTACTGTACATGGTTTGAATTTGTATCATTCAACAGAAAATGAAAGTGTTAACGGGCAAAATAAATTTCTCAGGAGAAGATGCTACGAAGGCCTCTTAATGAATGAGAATACGACCCTCTGTCAACACATTCAGGCGTAAACACTCTTCATGGATAAGCCAGTTCCTGACCGCAGTCATGCAACCTACTTGATACGGAAATGAAAGAGATTCCTGAAGTAGCGCGCCCGACACAGTGGTTGACTTTGGAAGATTAGTTGAGTGGCAGAATGCAGAGTCCGTGTGTGGTCAAGTGTCAGGGAGGGGGGGAGGGGGGAAGGGAGGGGGAAGGAGAGACATTGTGTACCAAGAGTGTTAGATGCAGCCTTCATAAAATCTCTTCGCTACTGGAGGTCTGTTCTGAACTGAATAACATAGTCCTGAAGCAGCAAGAACAAAATAAGAATATATGTCGGCGAACTGAAGGGATAACTCAAAGAAAGAACCAGGGGTCACTCACGTATATAGTTTAGTTGCCCTCGTGAGATCTGAGTTGTTGCTGAGGTGATGTTCTCTGCTGAATGTTGTAGGAGAACCACAGTACCACTCGGCAGGGGATGATGAGGGCTGGAGCAGGTAAAGCTGAAAAAAAGAACACTGTATTCCATCTTCGTCTTTCGTCCTGTCATCATCTTCACCTTAATATTTTATCTTTGAATCTGGTGTTCTCTCTTTCAGCGTCCTTATCTTCATTTTCACCATCATCATCGTCAAGGTCTTCACTGATATCGCCATTTTTACTATCGTCATTATCTCCGACTTCACGTTCATCCTCATCCTCATCATCATGGACTTCGCACAGCTTACCTGCGTAGACAGAGTTGATTTCAGACATTCAAGTATTACACTTCAGGTCAAACAACCGCGCTTTCACTGATATTCTAATCTTGGAAACTGGATAAAAGAAGTCTCACAAAGGCACATCCTTGTACTGGCCGCAAAAATAGTTACCATCAAACTGGTGAAGATTTTTATCAAGTGGGAAAAAAGGTTTGTGAAATCAGAACTCTGAGTTTTCCACATATTTTTCTTAAGTATTTTTTCCGGTGCACTTAATGAGAAATTTGAGCCTGACTTAAAAAAATATCGCCGACCCTTCATTAGTGATGTTGCTACTATTAATCCGGCTGGACGACCTTAACTCATTAAACCGCCAGGTGTCATTTGGTTATGTGGTTACCACCTAACTCAGTAAATGGTTTCCTGGTTTACAGGAAACCGTTTGGCTTTTCATTTAGCGCAGAGTCACCCGAAGGCAGCACAACATCGACTGCGAGGATGGTGGGCGCCAATATCTACCCACTTCATAACTGTAAATCTGTTTCCGCTTACTTAAGTATTTAAATAATGATGAGGTCTGTAATAAAACATAATCCTGAGAGGTAGACAAAGTCCCTAGCAGACTAAATTTTCTACCGCGACAGAAACGAAACCCTTAAGCACAAGAAACGTATCTTATTAGACGCTAGTTGCCCTTCCCCCATCCCGTTCTATAAACTCTGCAGTTTTTGTAAATTCTGCAGAACTCGTCAGACTCCTGTGATTGAGAGAAGCTTTAGGAAAGAAGATTGGTGGGGAGAAATAAAAAATGAGAGAGAGAGAGAGAGAGAGAGAGAGAGAGAGAGAGAGAGAGAGAGAGAGAGAGAGAGAGAGAGAGAGAGATCTAAAGCTGAAACTGTGGTGTGGACGAGCGTTGGCGAACGAAGAGACAGAAACAGAAGCATGAATGAGCAAATAATGAACGAGAGGGCGAAGATGAAAGCGGAAAGAAACAAAAATTTAAAGGCAAGAAAGTGTGAATACAAGACCCTATCAAAGGAGAGAGAGAAGGACGGGTGCAGAGTGACTAAGGCAGGAGAGGATGGCAGACCGAGAAAAGGAAGAGAAATATTTGACTAGGAAACGAACACCCAGAAACTTTGAAGAATGAATATACAAATATATATAAATGAGACCTTGTTTGATTTAGACGACATATGATCTTGGTTGCCTGTTTTGTGACAGTGTGGGTGGTGTACAGCTACCTGCAGGCCACTCCCGATAACACTAAGCTGAGATGACTGACATTTTCGGCAGTGGTCTACGCTGCCTAAAATCTGGAGAGAGAAGGTAAATTATTGTTAACAGTTCATAGTACCACATCACTTGCGAGAGAAGGTAAATTATTGTTAACAGTTCATAGTACCACATCACTTGCGAGAGAAGATAAATTATTGTTAACAGTTCATAGTACCACATCACTTGCGAGAGAAGGTAAATTATTGTTAACAGTTCATAGTACCACATCACTTGCGTGGTACTCGGGCATGATACTCTGAAGGACTGTAATTCGTGTTCTTTCCTACTGTAATTAAGTGTGTTAATAATAATCTCTGTAGGCGCCTGAAGTAATTATATAATATCCGTCTCTCCGTCTCCATTGTACTGCCTCTGTCCCTCCTCAATCCCTCACCTACATTCCCCTACACATCTCACACAGGTAAGTGTACTCAGCGCTTTTCATCTCTGCCCACAACAAACACGAAACCCGTTTCATGGACCCAAATGATCTTGCTTCAGTACAGTACCTTCAGCCTAAATGTGACTTAATTCCTTCACCTACCCGCCCGTCCGTCTCTTTGGCTGCCTTTCACTCCTATCACCACAAGGATGTTTTGTTGTGTGTTATTGCGCTACAAGTCTCTCTCTCTCTCTCTCTCTAACAAGATTCCGCCTGAATGAGATTCATGACTGATGAATAATATTTTTAAACCTGATGCCAGATTTCATTCAAGGTCAACGAAATGTTTCATTCACTGCACAGGACACATACTTCTCGCTCATTTACCGGGTTCCAAAATTGGTCTTGCTAATATTATACATTTTTTTTTCGGGAGGCGGGGGAATGGTGACTGAATTTGTAGGCGATGCGTTCAACCCCTCTGAGCGGTGACGTATTATCGTACTATCTATCTATCTATCTATCTATCTATAGCCCGACGCCCTAATCCCGCAAAGGGTGGCCGCAGACAAAACGCCTCCAAGTCACTCTGTCACCCACCATTTGACTCCCCTCCCCCCAACTCACCCCCCCTCCCTCATATACCTCTCAACTCCATCCCTCCACCTCATCCTCGGTCTACCCCTCCCTCTCCCTCCCTCCACCTCACCTACATACACCCTCTTAGTCAGTCTTTCATTCTCCATTCTCTCCACATGTCCAAACCACCTCAGTGTATTTCTCCTAATCTTTTCAACCACATCCACATCTACCCCACAACGTTCCTTCACTTTTTCATTCATCAACCTGTCCCTCCACGTCACTCCACATGCTCCTCTCAAGTAACTCATTTCCACTGCTCTCACTCTTGACTTATTCCCCTCTTGCAAGGTCCACGCCTCGCTTCCATACGTCAGGGTAGGGATCACAATACCATCATGCAGTGACTTCTTAACTTCCATACTCACCTCCCTATTTCTCATCACTGCTTTCAGTGTACCAACAACCTTTCTTCCCTGCTGTACCCTTTCACGTACTTCATCCCCCAAAGTTCCATCCTTACTCATCACACTACCTAAGTACTTGAATGCACTCACATTCTCCATATCCTCACCATCCAACCTCACTGCACACTCTGTGACTTCATTCCTCTCAAACACCATAACTTTACTTTTGTTTACATTAACTTTCAGCTTCCTCCTCCTACACACTGTCCCAAATTCATTCACCAAACCTTGCAACTCCCATTCATCTTCACTCAACAATACTGTATCATCAGCAAACAGCAACACCGGAAGCTTCCAAATCTCACCCTCATTCATTAGGGCCACCCCCACATTCACTGCCCTACCTTGCACCTCCTTTACAACCCCATCCATATATATATTAAACAGCCATGGAGACATCACACACCCTTGTTTCAGTCCCACATTGAGATCAAAGAACTCACTCAGCTCACCATCCACTCGCACCGTAGCCCTAGCTCCCTCGCACATACTCTTCACAGCACTCAACAATTTCCCCTCCACTCCATATATTCTTAATACCTTCCACATACCTTGCCTATCTATTCTGTCATAAGCTTTCTCCAAGTCCATGAAGGCAGCATACACTTTCCTTCCCTTCTCTAGATACTTCTCCACTAAACATCTTAGAACAAATATCTGATCTACACACCCTTTTCCCTTCCTAAATCCCCCTTGTTCTTCTCCAACTAGCTCCTCTGTCATATGCCTAACCCTATCAATGAGTATTCTACCATATATTTTACCAGTCACACTAAGAAGGCAAATACCCCTATGGTTACCACATACTCCTCTCTCCCCTTTTCCTTTGTACAGAGGAACAATTAGACCTGATTTCCAGTCCTCTGGAACCCTTCCCTCTTCCCAAGCCAATCTACACAACTTCCATATACTGTGCTCGTATTTATTCTACCTACAGTCGATTTTAATCAACCTAAGAGAGAATTTTCGAACAAACTAGACCAGATATCGTTTACGCTCTCTATTTCACTGCAAAAGAATCTAAAGATGAATAAAATCGTCTGAAGGTAGCAAGAAAAATCAGAAAAATACATCTCCGGATGGTAGTGGCTACTGTAAACGAAATAATTCACGACCAATGGCAGTGGGTGTTGGAGCCTCAGTACGTGAAGCAATACATTACACGGCTAGATTTCCATGCCTGTTGCTGCACACACTTTGTCAAGGTTAAGGCTGACGTTCCTGTCGTTACGATAATATAGCAGATTTGTCTTCATCCGCCAGAAGTGGGCCACTCTCACAACTTAAGTGCTCATTCATGATCGCAGATATTCGATGAACCTTCGGTATTAAGTAGGAGTTGTTTCCTTGGGTAAGAGCGAAATTTACCTTCCAATCTAAATACACCTGCCAGCCAGATGAACTGATACGAGGTTAAGGATCTTTGCCACGTGAGAACAAACGTGTTGTTGTAGTTATTAACAACATTAGAGCGGTTTCGTGTATTCACAGCTTCAGGGGACAGCTCTATTGAAGATAGCAATACACGAAAGTGCTTGGGATATTTCGTGTTTCCTTTTTCCCCCTCTGGATATAAGCATATACATATCTATCTATCTATCTGCCTATCTATCTATTTATTTACCTATTTATCTATCTACATAAACACATCTATATATCTATATCTATCTATCTATCTATCTACCTCTCTCTCTCTCTCTCTCTCTCTCTCTAATTATATCACTCCCACCCACTTTCCATACAAGTACTTATCTTACGATCGCCACACCAAACTTTTCGGCAAATGGTGTAATGTGTATGGACAACTGTGGGTACAGTATTTTACACCTGTGAAAAAAGTCATGAAATCATACCGCTCATTATGTTGATTAATAATAAGCAACTATATTGATATCCATAAAAATCGTCACCACACCTATATGAACATATGGATTTTGTATATTGAATTCTATAGCTGCAACTTTTAATCTATAGAAAACGAATGTGCTGAAATATTACCGCTCATTACGCTTAATTAAAAATAAACCATTAAATTAGCATTCATAAAATCACTCTGTACCTGGTAATGAGTTGGGCTTTAACTGACTGATGATTCATATTTGATATGATTCATAATATTGCATAAAAGATGAAGGTCACTGCAACCAGTGAAAATTCATGTCATTTTTTTTTTTTAGAATGTTTACGTGCTGGACCAAGTTGACTGAGAGGAGGCTAGAGAGAGAGAGAGAGAGAGAGAGAGAGAGAGAGAAGATTGGCACTTCAACAGATGAATAATGTATAGCTACTCAGAATTTCGGGGTAATTAATTAATTCTAAAAATGAAGGATGAAAAATGACATATAGCCTAATCAGAGCTACTCTTGTCTTACCTACTGATAAAACTGTGGTACGTTACCATCACCCACTCATCATTGCTCAGGTTAAACATTGTCGTCTGCTTAATTCTTTCTTGCATTTGTATTATTCAGGATGCCTAATTCTATCTCTTCTTCCCGGCTGTCCTTTGCAGCAATGGTTTGTATTTTTAGGTACGGTCTGACAGCTTCTCTCATACCTCTTTTTTCAAACACTGTTCCTTACTTGTATCAGGCTTTATTTTGGTGTACCTCCTCTCTCTCTCTCTCTCTCTCTCTCTCTCTCTCTCTCTTAAATAATACCATGGGTAGCCCAGAAATAATTTCCATAAAATTACCATACTTAGCTCTTAACCGTTTTCTGTAAAGTTTTTGATTAGAAGCATTTCCTTGTTCCCCCCCTCCTCTCTGGGTAGAAGCCGAGCATTAATGACTCCCAGTGAGCCGTGGAGAGGGAAAAATAGTCTCTACTGACTCTCTAATGGCGATAGAAATCTGAGGTAATTTATTTTTGTTACAACCAGGCCATTTTACTGTGCTTCAGAATGGCATAGTATTGACAAAGGGTTAAATTGTCTCTAACGATCTTCATTCAATATTACATTTCATCTCCCCCAAATTTCCTAGCCATAATGCTCCTTTTTTTGTTCTTACTCATGTACCCTTTCCCAGAGAGTATTTCTCAGTTCATCGCAGTTCACATAGTCGCTAAGGGACACTGAAAGGTATATTTAGAATCTACAACTTTACTCTTCTTGCCTATGGTATTGGAAGCGACGACCGGCATTGAAGTCCATCTCTGTGATAGTTTCCAAACAGACCTCCACTTGCCCTGCGCCACGTCTGCCATAACATTACGTTCACACACTGTAATACACTCTGGCCTGCCTGGACTTTCAACTAATGGTGCAGTTAAGTAACGTTACGGCTCTAGGTCGGCATCAACTGCACTCACTGAAAATTAGAGCAGGAGCACTGAGTCTTTTAGATCAGGGAATGGTAATGGCAGGGCTGGATTGGGATGGTCAGGGAAGGTAGGGTTATACACACACACACACACACACACACACACACACACACACACACACACACACACACACACACACACACCTGGGTTGTTGAAGGTATTGGTGAAATGTTGCTGTCATCAATTTTGATGAAATTATTATTATTTTTTTTTTTTTCGTGGCAGTGTGTTGAAAGCTGCAAGGGTTAGCGAGGAGGAGAGCTATGACGAAAGGAACAGATGGCGGCGTAATTATCGATAAACTTCTTTACGATAGGAAACATGACAGTGAACAGTTATTTTTGATGTAGTAATGCAATCTTTGGACTCTGATGAACTCTGAAGAATATTTTGTAATAGGTTAATAATGCTTCGACTGAAAAGTGGAAAGAAATCCTGGTCCGAAACTGTATAATCGGCGACAAAAATCCATCTAATATTTCGCCTCCTCAACTATTCGGATACTTCTGTTGGCTAATATTCCTGCGCTGAGTGAAGCAAGATGTGGTACCCTGTCCACAGATAATTCTCTTTTTTTTTTTTTTTTTGATGGGTCAGGAGGAAAATGACGAACTGACTCTAAGTGTGAAGTAGACACTGCAGAGTACTAGCCGAACTTTTGTCCTAGACTCCGCAAGAGGCCGCCCACACAACACTGATGTACGAAGTGTGACATACAAGAAACACTGCCATGATATTTTTTTCCCTCTATTCTCGCTGTTCCTAAACAATATTACTTGGTTCAACGCAGATTTGTTTCAGACTGGAGAGATTAGATACTGTCTTCCTTAAACCCTTCAGTCAGATCGTGTATTATTCATTTTACTCAGCAACCACCAAGCAAGTTTATTTCAGTTACGAAGGATCTTTACCACAGTTCTCTTATCGTAACTTGGTCCAGGTTTTTGTCATACTACAGCTTACCTCATATAGCTCCCTGGTGGAAAAATATAACACCATGTCTCTACATTCGCTTTAGTGCACTTTTTCATGACTCAACATCATATTTTAATACTAATCTATTGTTCTGGCTCACTCTTGAAAAAAGAAGTATGGCAATTATAGGCCATGCTTAAGTAAAAAGAGGATAGTTTTTGTGTTAATGAGGGCTTTTTAACTCCTGTACGAATTGTCAGTCTTAAGTTGAATAAAACTGTCTGCAGGCATCAAAAAGAAACTAAACACGACGACATCTAAGGAAAGGAGTTAACACTAGATAACAGGCCTTAAGTTCGGTGTTAAAACCGTACCTACAACTTTCCGACAGCCAGGAGAGAAGGGGTAAAAGGTGAGCAGGATCTATGGCCCTTATTCTCCTAGGGTAAGGGGGCTCCCTAGCACCTCAACCTTAGTGATTCATTTTGGATATGGCTAGTTAATATCGCTTTGTACGTGATTTATGCAGAGTATGGCGATATTGGAAGGATTCGTGTAACACAGATGAGGACAGTAGGCTGTAATAAGCAAAATAATTCACTTGGGAAAAGGTGTTAGGGTGCTTTGTCAACGGGCCTATGAACTGTGTTTACAGACTCTACGAAGCTTAGGTCGTGTAAAAAGATTGTACAGGATGGTCCTTAAATAGTACTCCACTAGAAACTCACATGGCGCTATCTGAAGTGTCTAGTCTGCTGGTGTGGGCGTGACTGTGGAAGTGGGAGCTGAAAATGGATAAATAATGGAGGACAAACATTAAATGGGAGCCGAATATTATTGAATGATACAGGATAGACATCAAGTGGGAGATGAAAATGACTGAATGAAGGAAGACAGACATTAAGTGGAAGATGAGAATGAATAAATGATGGAGGACAGATATTAAGTGTGGGATGAAAATGAATAAATGATGGAGGACTGACATCAAGTGGGAGATGAAAATGAATAAATGACAGAGGACTGACATTAAGTGGGAGATGAAAATGAATAAATGACAGAGGACTGACATTAAGTGGGAGATGAAAATGAATAAATGATGGAGGACAGACATTAAGTGGGAGATGGAGAGGAATAAATGATGCAGGATAGACTTTAATAACGTTGAATGAGCCGTCCCCGCCACAAACGAGAAATTGCCCAGCGGAGTGGACGACGAGGATTATCTCTACGTGGACCACACTATATCATCGTTTGCGTTCATTTATTAAAAAATCACGAAATTAGAGGAAATATTAATGAGATAAGGTACGAAAAACAAAACTACGTGTGATATTGTTACCTGATAGGGAGACTCGTTTATTCTGGAAATTGGTGAGAATCCTTTATGAATACAGAAAATATGAGCAAGAGGTGTTCAAGGTGAGACAGAGAGAAGGTCAAACGTGCAGGTGGTGAGCGTGTTTTCTGGGCTAGCCTTGCTCCGGCTCATATTCCTCTCATTTGTCTCCACTCACCTCCTCATCCATTCATTCTCGGCCTCTTTGTGTCTGACCTTTCTTTCTATCATTTCTCTCAGTTGTTTGGTCTCAGTCTTCTTTCTTCAGTCTCTTCTTAGTATCTCTTTCTTCTGCGATGCCTGAGTTTTTCTTTTCTTAAACGAATGTGGAGGAAGATGTCCATTCAACTGCAGGTAATCTTGTTGCTCAGAACTGTAGCAATAACGTACTTTAAAAAGGACGGTCAAAAGATCAATTGAACATAGTTTTCATTATTCCCTTCAAGCAAGAGTGTTTTTGTGTATTTTTTTGTCTGTTTATTCATCTCCAGATGATACTGTTTTTCAAAAGGTTAGATGCGGCTCTACTTAACTCCTTCATTACTAGAATTGAATCATATCGTCGTGTAAAACAGTTTGGTGGTAATATGAGGTACCCCTTCAATATGGTGACATATATACAACTTTTTCTTGTTATCGCCAGACGAAACTAGGAGAGAAAACACATGGAAAATACTCTAAGAATGCGGGATGGCAAAATGTATATGATGAACTGACAGAAATGAAGTAACCAAATGATTAAAGAAAAAAAAGGACGCAAATTATTAAAGGAAAAACGGTAGATGAAATGCCAAATAGATGAAACCAAAACCAAGGTGGAGTATTGTTCCAGGTAGGTATGAGGCACATGAGTAAGGGATGTGAGATGAAGACAGGGCAGCCTGATGCCAGAGGACAGGATGACATGGAGACGATTCTTTTGTGGCCACTCCTTCCGGAATTGAAGCATCTGACTATTGCCAGATAGACAGACAGACTGGTAGACAGACAGATAGAAAGATGATTGGTATAGGGAAGATTTACAGGACAAGGGAAATGAGGATGTAATGGGAGAGTGCGGGATAGAGAGAGTACACTATATTTCAGAAGTCGCTTTAAACTATGAAGGGAAGGAAAGAGGAGCTGGGAAGTAAACGAGGAATCTCAAAAGAACAGACAAAATATTTTGAAGGGAAAGGAAAAAGCCCATCCAGATATACAGTAGCTTGAAAAACAGCAGGAAAAAAAATGTGAATTACATAGAAAAAAAAAAACATAAGTAAGAGTACATTTCGGTATGAGGAGGGAACTTTGACAGAGCAGGGCATATCATTACAAAGAATAGAAATTCCTATCCAACACACTGGCTGCTGCCATTGTAACACAGGGCATGTAGGAGGCGTGTGGAAGAGTGAGATTATATTCTGATACGAGGGAGGCAGAAGACGGAGTAATCTGAGTGCTTCACGACACAAATTAAGCAAAACAAATCATGATAAGAAGGACAAAAAGGGACTGTGAGAGTAATGCATATTAAAGATTGACAGCATTCTCAAGAGATATGGTTTCCACACAGCTACAGCAAAATGAATAATTCTATGTAAATTGCCACGATGATAAAAGAATATATATGAGGGTAAAGGATCCCCTAATATGTGCGTTTATGTGGTTCAGCGACTGATCCTATAAGTTCCTCTAAAGGGAAGAAGAACGATGTCCAAGGAACAATAAAGTGTGTGTGTGTGTGTGTGTGTGTGTGTGTGTGTGTGTGTGTGTGTGTGTAAAAGTTTTCTACAATAAATAGCTCTCTTCTAGGGAAATACCTTCCTCAGGGTAGTTCCCCCTGATAAGGCTTTCCAGCACTCAGAGGTAATACATCCACATGGCCCACACAAAAGAAGTTACATTTGGCCTTTTTATCAGCCACTTTGAAACGTACGTTTTTTTGTTGACATTTTCAGTAAGATGACACCATTTTCATTTCCATCAGGCTTCCACGGAACGATAATATTGGGTTTTGGAAGGATATCATGATAGTGCCAGGGTTAATGAAGTCTTGCCTTGGCTGAGGAATATTGCCTGGGGTTGGGCAGGCAATAATATATATAAGTAAGTCATTGCAGTGAAGAGGATAAATAAAAAAAAACATAATCAACAGGTGAATAAACCTGTGCTCTTAAACGGCATGGTAATTTTGTGTTTCCTTTTGTTAGCCGCGGAGCATTGGTCGGTAGTATTAGCTGGCACCAGAATACGGTGACGAATGGGGTGTCGACGGCGAGGGTTAGAGGATTTATTGTGAGGGTGAGGGTGTTGTGTTGGGGAGTCAAAACAGGGCAGGCAGGAAAGAGGGGGGGAAGTGAGATGTGAGGAATGATGTTGAGCAGTGTAGTAAACTCTGCAATGTAAATAAAGGCTTAGAAGGAAAGATGAGCACAATAACATTTTAAAAAGAAAAGAAAAAGAAAAGGAAAATCAAACGCTCCAACACTCCAATATCACATGTTGAGAACCGCTGCTTATGTAAGAAGCTTAGATACATTCAGCCTAATACTGTGCTATCTCTTCTCTGCCGTCCTTGGAGACGGAAGATGTTCTATATATCTATCGCTCAGTGCCTTTCTTGCCCCATGAGGAGCGAAGGAGTCTGGGGCTAGGCTACTCAGTTTCGCATTTAAGTTGAACATGACGATACTCAGCACCTACAACACCATAAAATATCACAACAACCTACAACACCTCATTTTATCATAACCACCAACTACAAGCCAAAAAATTAAATCCTGCAACCATACAACACCAGAACACATGACAACCACCTATAACATCAGAAAATATTACAACCACAAACAACGGTTACAGCCACCTACAGCACCCTATACTCTCACATTTACCCACATCAAAACTACATCAAACTCCTAAAAAAAATGAAAGTAATCAATATCACAAACACCTACAACATTGCAGCCACCTGCAACATGACCATTCCAATTTGCACACAACATCACCAGCACCTGTAACATCACCTCCACCTATATCACCACCACTAAAACACCATCAAAACACTGACGGTCTGGCCCCTGTGATGGAGAGGGACGCCGTCAAGTGGTGCCACTGATGTAGTTGGGTGTTTCCGCTGCCCAGTTAATCCAACGTCTCAAAACTCCTTCAATACTCCCCAAAAGGAAGGTGATAGACTGAAGCAGGAGGGCAACTTCAGACTGCACTCCGCAGGGGTCACAACCAAATGAGCCAGAGACCAACAACAATCTTCTCCCTGAAGCTCGGCGATACAATACCAAGTTTTCATTACACTGCCAAAATACGCAGTTCAAGCTGCACTGCAACATGAAGATACCCGGAATCTTTTATACAGAAATGTAATGTAACAAGATCAGTCAAGTTCACCATGACTTATTGTTTGACGTCGTAGATATTTCACTTCATTACGTCTAGAAAATTGTATTCACTTGGGACACTTTTCACAGTGAAGGAATTGAAACCTTTCAGCCCGAGAACACAAGCCGTCTTTAATTACGGATAACGCCAGACGATTTTATTCAGCTACGAGTATGCAGAAACCCTTCGGGATGACAGGAATAAACAAAATTAGTAGAAATTATTGCAACTCGTGGCTCCTCTGGACGTGAGCACTGTTGACTGCGGCTGAAGTTGCTTGTCTCCTGCAGTGCACCATTCTCCTTTTGGGAGATTGTGAGAGAATTGAGGGATGGTTGCATAACCAGGCAGTGAAGCCGCCAAAATACTGCATATCGGTGCCATCACATGAAAACATCCCTCTCCGCCATCTTAATCATAGTTGAGAGGCCAAATAACTATCATTAAATTTGTGCACCGTGAATCATCTACCGGATCGCTGCACGTTTAAAATTAACTGATTATAGTATAGTGAAATGTGAACACTTTACCCTAACAATGTGGCTGCCAAGGCCGTCAGTCACTGCCACGGTGATGAAATTATAGCGTGGCCACATTCCTAGTCTATTCCACTGCCGCACCTCCACCTTCATCCGCAGTTTAGCTTACTATACTTTGTCCACTTTAACTTAGCCTGTAATTGCCATGTCTCTACCTCGAAAGTGAACCCTAGAATATACTGGTGTTTGTCAACCCACCATTTCCTTACCATGACATTATCACTAAAATATGATGCTAAAAAGCAAACTAGAAGCAATGCAAGGGATGTAAAGTCTTATTCCGGCACTGAGCTGTAACAAGAAATTAACGCTTTCGTACAATACTGTGCCAGTAACGAGCAGTTCCTTGGCAAGTAAATGCAGCCGTATAATTACCTCTCGGAGAGATCCGTAGCCTACTCCACTCAGCCACACTACCACATTCTAACTTCAGTGTGTCCACACCAATACAGTAGGTCTCCCTTTAACTGGATACGAATTAAAGGTTGTTGCGTAACTCATAAGGAAATTTGTAGCTTGCCACAGCTCCATCTTTCAGCTGAAATATATCTGCCTCACTACCACATATCTCCCCTTACCTAAATATATATACACCTGCCTATCATCCAAGCCTTTACTGACCTATCAGGAGGGTAGGGGTCTGGGCCGAGGCCACAGAGGCAAGGAATTAGAGATGAGAAAGACCAGTCGCCGTCCCTGAGTGGCTTTTGTAAGAAGTAAACTTCAACTATCGCTTGGATGTACTCGTAAAACTTTAGAGACCACAGACGGTTGGAACACCTTAACCGACTGCACACTCAGATGTCAAATTCGTTTTATGGCTACCATCGGACGTACTATATTGCTTCCTGGGCTACAAACAACCATTTGGCTTGTCACTCACTGTAGAGTCACTTGAAGATAGTATTATATCAGGTGGGTGGATAATGGGTTCCCTCAAGTTCCACCTCAACTTTCTATCCACAGTTTAAGCCTTAGCCGGATTATACGAACTTTGTATCACATTCCGGCTAACGTCAGACAATTGCATTCATCTCGGGGAAAACCACTGCAGCAACAATTATCGTATCTGTCTATCTACCATTTAATTTTTTGTGCCATAAAGAACGGAGAGGCTTGGGGTTAGGCTACTCACTGCCGATATTGAAGGCGAGGGTAACCGTTGGCATCCTTCCTTGAGTGGCATTAGATGAACAATAAACCACAACCATTTCGCTCATGCAAACCCTTAAGTGCCCTATCAGGCTGGAGCCTTTTGATTCCCTAGACAACAAGCGTCATTTGGTCAAATGGTTCCCATCCAAAACAGTAAACTGTTTCTTGGATTACGGGAAACGCTTTGACTAGAAACACTACAATGAGTGAGTGGATGGTGGGTAACCCCACCTTAACTAATAATAATAACTAAAACTCTGTAATTGCCCAACGGACAGTCACTGGTCTCCACCTACAGTATCTTAGCGACCCTTACCCCACTTAGGAGAGTTGGATTTTTTTTGTCTATCCTCAATGGTCCATGCCAAGACACTTATCCTGGGCCCTTAAGATTTCATGTGCAGTCACCAGTCCTCCTGCAAACGTCAGAAGACTCTCAGGCCGAAACAGTAGTAATTAGTTACGAACTTCAATGATGTAGCCTCAGTAAGAATATTAGTCAGGTATGTTTAATATAAACAAGATCGGAAGTCCTTAAGGTAACTTCTGATGTAACATCAACAAGGGATCTGACAAAGGTGTCGAAGAATGTATATGTCTGCAACTGTTTCTAACAGTAACCTTGACCCAGTTGGGGAGATTTGGATTTTTTTCTATCAACATTGGCCCATGCCCGGACACATAACCTGGGCCCTTCATATTCATTGCGTAGTCTCCGCCTCTCCTGGAATCGTTGCGAGACTCTGACTCGAGAATAATAATAATACTAGCGAAAACAATAGTCTCCATCTACGTAGTAGATGAAGACTAATAATATTAATAGTGTAGTAGTAGTAGTAGTAGTAGTAAATAAAATCAACAAATAATAAGTAAAATACATGTACCGAAGCAAAGACCATTTACCTGATGACTAATAAATTTGTGCTATATTCCAGGTAACTCCAGACGACTGTATTCACATCTGAGAAAACCAACGCAACCGCACATACCATTTTTTTCAGCGGTCGTGTTCCCCCATTCTTTCCTTGCAGTCTTATTAAGTCATTAGTGCCATCAGTACCCACTTTTCTTTGATAAAAGTACTCAGTGTATCCTATTCTTTCTTTCCATGCTAATTATTTTCTATTCTCTCTCTCTCTCTCTCTCACTCATCAGAACTGTTGATTTTCTCCTCCGTGTCCCCCTGTCTCCAGCCTCACACATATTTATCTGACTTGTAACATATGCACCCTCACCCTCTCCCTCTCTACTTCTTTTCTTTCTCTTACCCTCTATTATTCTTCTTTCAATGTGCCCTCTGTTGTCTCTAAATTGCGGTTTTACGCTCCCTCTCGTCTAGTTCTGATCAAAAGTAGGCTAACGTCCACTTTATTTTGACGTATAGCTGCCCCATTTTATCTCCTGAACTGTAAAGAAACGATAGACTACTAAACCGTGGCTCTATTTACCAAAACAAGTGTTATTGAAAGGAAATACAGCCGAAATATTGTTTTATTCTGTCACTGAGCTACTGGAAATAAGCTGCAGAAGAACGTAAATCTCCGTCAAGGTAAGGTTTTCTAACAGTAGGTTCGGTTGCTCTATTACTGGTTGAGATTCAGCACACGAGACGATAACATCATTCACTCAGCGCTTATGGCAGTCTACAAAAACTTACGGATTTGTGCTCTGAAGTCTCTTTGCTCCGAAAGACCTGGTGTTGTAGGTTGGAAGACAGAAGCAGCAAAAGCGAATGTTACAGGTGTCTTCTGACCTTGTAAATAAAAGTGGTTAAGGGTATAGTCGGATCAAAAGTTCCACTACCATTCACCTGCGTCTAGTTCACACTTTAGGAATATCCGTAACTTTCCTTCCCATCAAACAGGGAGAGAAACTTTCCAAGTCTCTCTTATTTTAGGAATATTAGCCTGCAGAAGAAAGTAAGAAGTAAAAGAGGTGCAGTATTTGAGGAACAATTGTATCCGACTCCATCTTTTAAACCTGGTTCTGCCTTTTCTAAACGAGTGTAAAATACTGAGCAAGAAAACATTCAAATTTATAATATCGTCAGCCTCCATGGATTATCGTAATGTAATCCCATCCACACCACTGTGGCTTACATACCTACGAACAAGACCAAAGCATTGGAAGGGTTTCAAGAATAGCAATTAAAGTTATCTGTTACACACGTGGTGTTTGAAATCACGCCATTCATTAGGCAATTCAGTTTTAGCAGCAACTGATAAAATTTGTTGAACATTGGATCCCACTTATTCAAACAACAGTGAACCAACTGTAAAAATGTCAGTGGTAGAAAGTATCCCAGCACCAGCTTATATACTGTATATACAAATAGTTAGACACAGTTTGATAGAAAGACTGATTGACTGACTGATAGATATAGGCATAGATAGACAGACAGATATGTAGATAGATGGATCGATATGAGGCTAAGACCCGAGGAGGAGGCTGGAACAATACACTGATATGAGTGATGGTACAATAAAGATACAGATCCTGCTGTTATTGAGATGACGACAGTGATGTGTTACTGTTGTTAAGATAGAACCCCACTCTCCTCGCTTTTCCCTTTCTTTCTTCCCTCTCTCTCTCTCTCTCTCTCTCTCTCTACGATACAGATGGTAGCTAGAGAAAAGTGGAAACGCACTGAGAGAAGAGGAGGACAGCAGTATTAACGAAGAAAAGAGCCATGAAAAAAGAAGAGGACAAGCCAAACGAGATGATGAACGATGGGCACGAGGTGAAAAGAGAGGCATGGCAGAACAAGAGAGGATTACCTGAAAGAACAGTCATGATAGAGAAGAGAGCATGATGGCGGGGTATGGATAGAGAGAAAAGCATGAAGGAACAGGAGAGGGCTAATAGAGAGGAAAGCAGGAGTGACGAGGAAAGACATGAAAAAAGAGGATAAGCGTGAGAGAGAGAGAAGAAATGGAGGAAGAAGCGAATAGGAAAGGGATGAAAGATGAGGAGAGATCTAACTGAGAGAAAAGGACTGAGAGCAGCTGAATAAGGGGCACGAGGAAGGAGGGACGAAGTAATGAAATGGGTCAACACACTTGGCTTGTCATATAGATTGAACTCTCATCTTACTGACGTTCACCTTACACCATGTTCCTTACTTCCTTTCATCTTATTACTCACTTATTTCTTATTTTTATTTCTACCCTTACTTTTCTTCCATTATTCTTACTCTTGTGTTTTTTTTTTTTTAGTTTCCTTTTTGCATTTCCTCCCTTACCCCATCTCTTTTTGCCTAGAGAAAGGAAGAGAGGTGCTAGAAACGGGAAGAAAAGGGAGGTGACAGGGGAGAGAAGAGGTAGAGAAAGGGAAGTGAAAGGGAGAGAAAAGGTAGAAAAGGGGATGGGAAGGGAAATGAAAGGGATGGAAAAGGAAGAGAAGGAGAGGAATGGGAGGTGGAAGGGAAAGAAGAGAAGGAAATGAGAAGAGAAGGGATGTGAATGGGACCGAAGAGGTAGAGAACGAGATGGAAAGTACGTGAAAGGGAACGAAGAGGTAGAGAAGGGGAGGAAAAAGAAGTGAATGGGAGAAAAGAGAAAACAGGAGATAAGAGAAATGAAAGGGAGGGAGGAGGTAGAGAAGGAAAAGGAAGGAAAACGAACGGGAAGGAAAGAGGTTGAGAAGGGGATAGAAAGGGAAGTGAAAGGGAAGGAGGCGTTAGATAAGGGAAGGGAGGAGGCAGAGAAGGGCAAGGAAGGAAGAATACTATTTTTTTTTTTTTTTTTATGCGAGGAAGAAGGAACCACAGGCCATGAGCCCGCAGTAACAGTTCCCTCCAAGAGAAAAACAAAATACAATATAGAGCCAAATTCAAGATCCGATTATTTTGAGATGCCTGGACACACTGCGTTTGAAAGACTGGAGATCATAGGCAGCAGGAAATACAGACAGAGGGAGACAGTTCCAGAGTTGACCTGTTGCATAAATGAAAGACTGGGAGTAACGGTTAATTCTTGCATTAGAGAGTTGGACAGAAAAGGGATGAGAGTTTGCTGCCAGACGGGTGCTACGCGCCCGTCGTAGAGGTGGAGGAATGCAAGCAGACAGTTCAGAGGAGCAGTGACCATTAAAGTAGCGATAGAAAAGAGATAAAGATGCAACAGTGCGGCGAAGAGACAGAGGTTGAAGGGAGTCAGTAAGAGGAGGAGAGTTAATGAGACGAAAAGCCTTTGACTCCACCCTATTGAGAAGAGCTGTATGAGGGGAGCCTCCCCACACATGAGAGTTGTACTCCACACAGGGGCAGATAAAACCCCTGTATAGAGTCAACAATTGCGCAGGGGTAAAGAAAGAGCGGAGTCGGCTTAGCACACCCAATCTCTTGGAAGCAGATTTTACAAGAGATGTAATATGATCTTTCCAAGATAAGTCCCGAGTAAATGAAACCCCAAGCATGTTCAAGGATGATGTAGGATTAAGCTGAATATTATTAAACATTAGTGGGTATACCTGTGGAAGATTTTGTCGGGTTGAAAGGTGTAAGAACTGAGTCTTAGATGCATTAAAGACAACCATATTATTTTTACCCCAGTCAGAGATACGAGCCAAGTCAGACATTAGGTGTGCCATAGCCTCATCCCTTGTTTCTTGAAGTAACTGTTGAGATGGGCGTTGCGGGAACCGAATGGAAAGGTGAAGGGTGGAGTCATCAGCATATGAGTGGATAGGGTTATGTGTACAGCTTAGAAGATCATTGATGAATAAAAGGAAGAGAGTTGGTGATAGGACAGAGCCCTGAGGAACACCACTGTTGATAGATCTAGGAGAAGAACGATGGCCGTCTATAACAGCGGCTATAGAACGACCAGAAAGGAAGCTAGCGATGAAGGCACAGATAGAAGGATAGAAACCGTAGGAGGGCAGTTTGGAAATTAAAGATTTATGCCAGACTCGATCGAAAGCCTTTGAGATGTCAAGTGCAATGGCAAAGCTTTCGCCAAAGTCCCGAAAGGAGGATGACCAGGAGTCTGAAAGGTAGGTGAGAAGATCGCCAGTGGAGCGTCCCTGACGGAACCCATACTGACGATCGGAAAGAAGGTTGTGATAGGAAAGATGCCTTAAAATTTTTCTATTAAGAATTGACTCGAAAACTTTTGAAATACAGGACGTTAAAGCAATTGGACGATAGTTGGAGGGTTGGGAGTGGTCACCCTTCTTTGGGACTGGCTGAATGAGAGCAAACTTCCAGCAAGAAGGAAAGGTACAAGTTGACAGACAAAGACGAAAGAGTTTGCCTAGGCAGGGTGTAAGCACAGAAGCACAGTTCTTGAGAACAACAGGAGGGACCCCATCAGGCCCATATGCCTTGTTAGTACTGAGGCCAGTAATGGCAGAAAATACATCAACTGAAGAAATTTTAATGTCAGCCACGAGGAAGTCAGAGGGGGGAAGTGATGGAGGAACAGCACCGGAATCGTCTAAGGTAGAATTGGAGGAGAAAGTCTGTGCGAAGAGATCTGCTTTATCAGTAGAAGAAATAGCTACAGAACCATCTGAGTAGAAAAGAGGAGGGAAGGATGATGAGGTAAAGTTGTTAGAAAGATTTTTGGCAAGATGCCAGAAGGAGCGGGAAGAATTCGAGTTGGAGAGTTGAGAGCATTTAGTATGGATGAAATTATTTTTAGTAGAGCGAAGAACAGACTTAGCACGATTCCGGGCAGAAACGTAAAGATGATGTGATTCAGGGGTGAGTTGGCTCCGGTACCTTTTGTAGGCCCTCTCCTTGTTGCGGACAGCATTAGAACAAGCGTGATTAAACCAAGGCTTTGTTGCATTAGTCAAAGGATATGAGAAAGGAATGTATGCTTCCATGCCCGAGAGAATAACCTCCGTAATGCGCAAGGCACACTCAGATGGCTCACGGCCATGGAAGCAATAATCATTCCAGGGAAAATCAAAGAAGTACTGCCTGAGGGCCTCCCAGTCTGCGGCTCCAAAATGCCACAGACGACGTTTCTCTGGAGGGTCCACAGGCCGTACCGGAGTGATAGGACAGGTTAAGGTAATAAGGTTGTGATCGGAGGAGCCCAAAGGAGAGAAAAGATTAACAGAGTAAGCAGAAGGATTAGTTGTGAGGAAGAGGTCAAGTATGTTGGAGCTCTCTCCAAGGCGGTCAGGGATACGGGTAGGGTGCTGTACAAGCTGCTCTAGGTCATTAAGGATAGAAAAGATGTAGGCTTGTTCACCAGGGAAGGATGGGGTACAAAAATCCTGGCTAGGGAAATGGAAGGGTCGGGGGAGATAGAGACGGAACTGGAGGGAGCAGGGAAATGGATGGGAGAGAGCAGGAAGGGAGGAGGAGGAGAAGAGGGAGAGGAAGGGGAAGCAAGGAAAGGAGATGAAAGGGAGGAAGGGGATAGGGAATGACAGGGAGGAGGTAGAGAATGGGAGGAAGGAGGGAGACAAAGGCAAGGGAAGGAGGTAAATGGGAGGCAGAGGCAGCAATGGTAATGAGGGGCAGGAACAGGCAGGGAGAGTCCAGTGGAAAAAACAAGTAGCGCACCATGCATACTTAACGAGAGAGAGAGAGAGAGAGAGAGAGAGAGAGAGAGAGAGAGAGAGAGAGAGAGAGAGAGAGAGAGAGAGAGAGACTAAATAAGAGACGGGACGTGAAGAGAAGAGAAGAGAAAAGAGGAATGGAGAAGAGAAAGAAAATATAGAAACTGGAAAGGAAACGTCATTGAAAAACAAAAAGTGAGAACAGAGGAACAGACTGAGAACCTACAGAAATAACAAAGAGAAAATGTAAAGGAGAAATAGAAGACAGAAAATAAATGATTAAAGAATGCAGAGGAAAGAAAGAAGACGAAGTCGGAAGAGGGAGTAAGTGGAGAGAGAGGAGAAGAGAGGAAACGAAAAGCTAAGAAGTGCGAGAAAATGGAGAACGGAGAGTAGCTAAGTGGATGATGAAAAAGAAAGGGGGGGGGAAGAAGAGGAAAAAGCAATTAATAAAAGAAAAACGTAAGGAGAAGAAAGAGAAAGAAAAGAAAGATGGAAAGAAGAGCAAAACCCGGAGGGGAAGAATTCAGGTGTAAAAATGAAAACGAGAAATGGAGAAGAAAAGAAGAGAAAACGAGATACGGAAAGCGGCAATGGGAGCGGCAAGACAAAGAAGGAAAATAAAACAACTTTAAGAAAGAAAATAAGACAATAATGGAAAGGGACAAGAAAAAAAAAATTGAAGAAAAAGACAGAAATATTGTGAAGGGAAAATAGGAGGAAGGGGAGAGGAAAAAAGAAGGACTATAAAAGAAAGGTGGAGAAAGAAAAGAGTTAACGGGTGGGGAAGTGACTGAATGAAAGAATAAGACAACAGAGAAAGTGGAAAAAGAACAGGCACGAAGAGAAAGAAGAAAGAACAATTATCAGCAAAGGAAGAAAGTTGGGGTAAACGAATGGTTGAGTATTGAGGCCAGTAAAGTGCCTTTCGATGAGGTTAAGGGCACATCTGTATGCAAACTACCAGGCAAGGAAATTGTTGACGTTTGTGGCTGAGTTGACAAAGACGATAGACAACAGGCAGGGAGGGGAGGAACTTAGGGAGAATAGGAAGGAAGGAGGGGAGTAGGAATAAAGGAGGGTAAGAAAGGAGAAACAATACGAAAGGGGGGGAGGGGGTTTGGAATAAGAAGAGACATTTGGCAACAGGCAGGGGGGGAGGAAGGGAAAGAGCTAAGGAAAATAAGAATAAGTGAAGGTAGGAAGGGATAGAGGGAAAGGTGGAAGGGAAGGAAGGATGGAGGCGGTGGCTCAATCGGTAGAGAGTTGGCCTGCAGTCCTGACGGACCCGGGTTCAAATCCCGCTGAGGCAGGGAACAGTTTAAGGATTTGAATTTCACAAAATCAGACTTTACTGATCTACCAGAAGGCCCGCCGACATGTAAAAATACCCCCGCTAATACCAATGCACCAGTCCTGTATGAGACAGCCCTAGCATGTATTCAGTATGGCCGGTGGGTGTTAGCGCCGAAGTGGTGACATGTGGAGGTGTGCGGTACGTAGGAGGACTACTGGGCCTTGGAATAATATGGACACAAGAGGCCGAAACAAACGAAATATAAAAAAAAATCTGTAGGGAGCAAGAGTATAAAGGAGGCTGGGCAGTGGGAATAAGGGAAGGAAAGAGAATAGGGAGAGTACGAAGCAGTGCGGATGGTGAAAGGGAAGGAGTGAGGCTGGAAACAAAGATTGAAATAACATAAGCGCAAATGGCAGAGAGAGAGGGAACAGAACAAGGAGAGAGAAAGGGAGGAAGAATAGGAAGGAATGAGGAGTATGAAAGGAGTGAAAAAAGCAGTGATTAGGGAGGAAAGGGTACAGCAATATAAGATCAAGTGAAGCTGAGCCGGAAGGGAAGAAGGAAAGGAGGAAATATAAGAATGAGGGAGGAAGGAAGAGAGAAAGATGGAAAAGGAGGGAGGGAGAGGTGGAAGAGAAGGAGCTAAGGTAAGAACAACATGGGTGTAGAAGGCAAAATCAACTTAAGATGTAGAAAAGGGAAGGGAAAAGGGAGGCTGAGTGAAACAGATTTTGCTGGAACCCAGTGGAAAAAGTGGCAGAAAACAGTGTGAGGGGAATAAAAGCCCAAGGTCAAAGTCAAAACCCAATAACAAGTGGACGTTCGCGGACAAAATTCGCTTGGTATTTCACCTGTCTAATTCTCATATCCTCTTCTGGTTTATATTATCAAGCTGAGAGAGATCTGGTATGTTTCTCTTCCCATAGGTAACATTTTTTGTTACTATGTTTCATCCATCCATCCATCACCCAACCCTACGTTGCCCCATAAGAAGCGTAGGAACCCGGGGCTAGGCAAATTGGTCCTGACATTTAAAATGAGAGTGACCAGCCTCACTCATCCCTGAGTGGCACTACGTGAGCAATAAATCCCAACCAGCCCTTGGATATAAACCTTCACCGGCTCAGTCCGACTGGAGAGCCTTAATTACCCACTAAACCACCAGGCGCTATGATTTGGTTGTATGGTTACCACCCAGCGTAGTAAATGGTTTCCTGGTTTTCAGGAAACCATTTGGCTTGTCACTCAGTGCAGAGTCACACACAGGCAGAACGAAGAGGAAAGGAAAGAAAGACAGAAGAGGGAGTGTAAAGTCACCCGTAGGCAGAAGGACGAGGAAAGAATGAAGGATAGACAGAAGAGGATGAAAGGCAAGAAGGATGGAGGAGAGGAAAGGGCAGACGGCTGAGACCAGCACTACATCAAGTGAGTGGATGGTGAGCGTCCGCACCTACTATGTTTCACGGAGGGAATTCACGGACATGATATAAGTGAAGACACACTTGAATAACAGAAGAACTTCTGTCCGTGACCTTGCATAATTGCGCTGTCTCACAGAGGAAAAAATATGGTAACAGCAAAAAAACAGTGATAAAAAACAAAATAAAACAGCATTCCATAGAGATTACAAGAAACCTGGAAGAAAGAACAATATATAGATGAAAACAGTGAGTAAAGGAATATGAAACAGCCAAGGTTAAACGTCTCCAGAAGAAGAAAGATGAAGCTGAGGAGGTGATGATGGAAAGATGATAGGATTAGATATAGGGAGGGAAAAGAGGCTTGAGATGGCAGTGTAATATTGGCGTGACAGGAAAGGTGGAAGCTATGGGAAAGGGAGGGTGGAGATCCAGGGGTATATTATCATCAGCATCATTGTTATTATTATTATTATTATTATTATTATTATCATTATTATTATTATTATTATTACTATTATTATTGATAATTATTATTATTATTATTATTATTATTATTATTATTATCATCATCATCATTATTATTATTATTATCATACAATTGGGTGATCAGGTTTTTTGCAATTATTCCGGCCCCAAACCCACCAAAACATGAATCGGGTGGACTGCCAGCTCCAGTTCTCCTTCTCAGCAGTACATCCTCTTCTCAGGCAGTATGGAGTGAGGTGAGGATCG
>NC_137010.1:59258187-59290687 GCF_032717465.1 Coenobita brevimanus | reverse complement strand
TCCCCTCAACTCGAGGACGTCATTCATGACTTGTTCTTAGTATGACCAGACGATTTTACTCGGGATAGGAGACTCATGTCGAAGAGAAAAAATTAGATATAGCCTTCAGTAGAGTGGTCAATCTAAGCTAAACAGTAATGAGAATACACTGGAAAGCCACCATATTATGAGGGATAGCAAGTCACACATCCTCTCATTGCTCCACCTAAACACCAACACACTAACCAAATTCACGCATCTTCACAGTCGGGAGATTAAGTTCCCATTCATGCATGTTGCCGTAACCTCACCAGCTGAAATTTGACATGCATATGAGCACCTCACCCACTCTGTCAGCACAATTAAACCGCTCACACACTGCTCCTATAAACACCCCCCCCCACACACACACACCCTGACCATTTTTGCTTCATTTCCACTCACCCACACTCACGCACATTCACCTCCTCACTAGCTTCACCCAAGCACACACACTCATACTCCTTCCCATATATACTTCTCCCGACACTCATACTATTCACACACACCCATCCCTACCTACATACACGTTTCCCTACCTTCGCACCATCCACACACACGCACCCCTCCCCACAGTCACACCATCCTTACTCACACCCCACACACCCTCAATATCCACACAACCTACACACGCTCATCTTCACCTCTCCCCACCTTCACCCCAGCATTACTAGCATCACCCCAGTGCCCTCTTCAGCATGCCGCCCCTCACCCACCGCAATCAGGGCCTTTTGCTGCCGAGTTAGTCCGTCGGGTTGGTTCGTCAGGTTAGTTGGTCGGGTATGCATTCCTCCTCTCTGGACCAACATAGATATCCCAGCTCTGTCCTCACTGACTCTTTTTAACTTTTTCCTGGTCTGGACAACTCTAGTATTCTATTCAGGCTACAGTCAGACAAGTTAATTCAGCTGGAAGTTAGACTGCCAAAAATAATTCTTTTGCCACTGCCAAGTCTCTTTCACTCCACTCCAACTGCGACGGGCACACAGCACCATTCTACCAATACGTTCTCACCCCGTTTCCGTCCACCTCTAATGCAGGAGTAAATTGGGATTTTCAGTCTTCTATATATGCAGCTAGTCAGCTTTGGAACTGTCTTTTTTATTCGGTCTTTCCCATTGCCTATGAGTTCTTGTGTTTTAAACGAAATAAAACGAAACATCTGGTGAATCTGGATTTCGCTTTGTTCTGTGTTCTTTGGAATGAATAAGTGTTTCAGGCTTTCAGCCTTAAGTTCTTACTTTTTATTTAAAAAAAAAAAAAAAAAAAAAAGATGAGTGAAAGGGCACAAATAATTCATTGTGATTTTTTCCTTCCTCATGTTTGGGGATATTTGAGAAACCTTTATCATCTCCAAGGCGTCATAAAAGGGAAATCACCAAGATAATCAGGCAGTTGTGAACGTCGTAAAGCCAGAGTAAATGGGCAGTGTCCTGGATGGGGCCATGATATTGTTCAGTACCTCCAAGATTACTCATGGATCAATGAGTGTGTGGGGGCATGATTAGCACAAGTATCTTTGTCTTCCAAAGGACGCCCTGATTATTTACATGATTGTTAATTTTTGGACTTCCAGCATATACCTCGAATTGAACTGAAAGTATTTCGCAGAAATACCGATTGTAGAAACAAAAAATGCCTTGGAGACAGTTTCTAGGGTGTATGACTGTTAGGATACCTCTCAGTTGAACAAAATCTCCTGGAATAAGCTTCAGTCAAATAACCAAGTGTTCCATCCATTATGAAAGGGACGAAGAAGAGGGATTTGCTGCAAGTCACTTGGAGGTCATGTTACCTGTTCTGTCACAGTCGGCACACACAGAAAGGCATACAGGCTAGATGTACGCACACACAGAGGGACGACCACAGAAAGGAAAAACACGTACACATAAACATAAGTGGACACAAACAGACAGGCAGACAGACGAAGAGACAGAAAGACGGGTGACTACACGACCAGACAGACACATACAGAGTGCATTTTGCTCATGATAAAACATCAAATTTTCCTGACTGCAGTATGACAATTCCTTACAGCTGTGATAAGAGATCAGCACCAGAACATTAAATTAGTCACAATGAAGTGTTATGAAAATGATACGAGAGATATAGCATGGTCTTTTTTTGTTGATAAGCTTCGCGTAATAAACTGGAAAATTATGAAAATCATTGTCAATATAAGGTGAATGAACTATACTGAGGGCAAAAAGCTACCGCCTATAGATTTTTAAAAATCATGCTTAAGCAAGAAAATATCGTCTGTAGATAGCACAATTAGAACAAAAATTCATCATGGGCCTAAAAGTATTAACTTGGCTTAAAACTGCGATCTCTCCAGATTGAGGGCTGAGCTGTATCAAAACATTCGTTACAGAACAATTATGGTTCTAGTAGCGAAAAACTGTTGTAGAAAGGATGTAGAGCCACAAGGTTAGTCTTATATTGCCACGTAGCTACTAAAAACAAGTTGCAAAAATAAAAAAAAGAAAAAAGAAAGTATGTGCTTCCTTAGTGTGGACGAACTGTTAGTGGATTTCGTCACGGTTTATTCATATCCTTTTGTCATATTTCTTTACATTGCTTTTAATTACACCTGTTGTCGAAAGCGTTTGCTGATTATGTGTTCCTCAGTAAATGAGCGTTTTCCCCTCTTATCCTACTTACCATCACCACACATTTTTATAGTATATTTTTGCTACTAAGCAATGATTTTTCACACACACACACACACACACACACACACACACACACACACACACACACACACACACACCATGCACGCTGTATGAAGCCAAACTTGTGCCTTGGTTTTGCTGTCTAAGGTTAATAGGAAGAGGCCTGGAGATGCCGTTTGGGAATAGCGTCCAACTGAATTGGCAATTGCCTTGAAACTTCCCAAGGCCAGTGACGTAATTGATCATCAGGGAGGCTTCACACAGATACAGCAAACATCGCTACTAACATTGCTCTGCTTTTCAGTTGACATGTCTCCATAACAAATTAACTCTTTCAGGCTGTTATTTTCTCTCACCTAAATAAAATAATGTCTGTTAGCTGCAGTAAAATGCAACAGTTGTTTCGGTCAAACTAGAATTAATAATGACAATCTTAACACTGTCCTAGTCGTACAACTCGTTCCCAGCTCAATATATTTGTCTATCTGGTCATGAAAAATAATCTCTCTCTCTCTCTCTCTTTCCTGTATGTATACACGGTATACATATATGTATATATATACAATTATATGAATATGCATTATATAAACATACATATTTATATATAATATATATAAAGGAAGTGAGGTGAGGAAGACGATATTTAACCCCTCCATCTCGAAAACTCACTCCTAATCACAATAACATTGTGTAGAACAGCAAAAACGAAAGTAAACCGTGTCGTAGGAGTGATGAGGTTTAATGCATTCATAATCACGATCTCCTCCTATGTTCCCTCTAAGTATTACGCCTACGCCTCTGCAGAAAACAGTGGTGTGCTATTCAACTTAAAATTAATGCAGGGCACTTCATGGGTGACTAGACTGAATTCCTTCTAAATCTACGAAAGTGCTTATTTTTTGTTCTTCTCTGGTATACTCCCTACCTGGATGTAACACTTTAAAAAACTCTCTAATAAAAGACATACTGCAATTCTATATCCATTTTTATTTTCTGTTTACAGATAATTACACTCCGAATATAGCCACCTACTTTGCATTTGCTAAAGTCAGACTATTTTACAATATTCACGACAAACACAGGGCACCAAAAATGTTAAAAACTATGACGATTAAGCTCTGTTCCGAAAAAAAAAAGAATTTTGTGTTATGTTCCAGTTTCTTCTGAACGATTGTATCCAGCTCACTGAACCTCATCGCAGTCAACGTGTTACAGCAAACACTGATCTGAACAACTGTGACCGAATAGAGGCTATGAAGGACGCAGACCGAGTGACCCGGTGGACAGCATTGATGGAACTGAGTCATCCATCAATCGCCTTCCATTCAATCGCCTCCTTTCACAGCAAGGGCACACAGTCAACTAGATGTCGTCCATTTCTCTCCACCTAATGAGAGAGAGACGCTTGGAAAATACCTTCGTCTCTGGTTGTTGTTCATGTGATCAAGGAGATTAATAGCTGCTTGAATCTGTCATCTGTTTAATTAACAGGTGCTTTAGCCAGGCCGTGTGTCATTAGAGGCATAAGGTCAGAATACCAAGAGCTTCACCATCAGCAACTACGATCTTTTATGTGACTTCCTTGCACTATGGAGAACTGGCCGAGGTCAACATTTGGTTTTGGACGAAAGACATTGTTTGCTTTGGTCGTGCATGCTAAACGTTATTATTTTGACCAGCAATGATGTATCACTAGTACAACTGTACATCCGCTCGTAATAACAACTCGTGAAAACACGTATCAGTATCTATCTGTATCTGTCTACCTATACATACACATTTAGATATATAGACACAGAAATAATAGATACTGCATACATACGTGCATACATATCTATGAATCAAAAGTACTCCTTAAAAAAGAAATAAAAAATCTATGTTTGATGGTGCTCTTGATCCTAAAAGTTCAAAAAACACAGCATCGAATGTAAGAAAAGAAATCAATATGTTTTATTTACATGGAAGAAAGCAATTACACAGAAAAGAACGAAACGAAAACAGAGTCCCTGATATTGAATCTCGATGTGAAGCAGCGCTGGATAGGACGAGTAGTGAGTGATGGTGTGTAGTAGTGAATCAGTTAGGAGAGTTGAGTAGTGAGTGATGGTGTGTAGTAGTGAATCAGTTAGGAGAGTTGACACAGGAATTTAGGTGAAAAGTATGTATGAAGTAGTGCAGATAAAAGAACGAGTAAACGGTTTTTACATATGCACGGATTGGTGGCTGAAACAGGAAAGATATGAGAGAAGAGGAGAGTGGATGAATATTATTGAGATGGATGGAGTAAGTATTTGAACCGACAGTTGAATCAGAAAGTGACTGAGTGAGGGAAATGGAGCATGGAAGAGGAGAAATGGAAAAGGAAGCTAGGAAAGAAAACTAAGAAGGCACTTTTGAGAAAAGGTGAGAGCGAGACATACTAGCAATATGGACTGTCTAAGTGAGCAATCCTGCAGTAAGAGAGAGAGAGAAAGTTAGTGCTGGCAAAACCAAAGGATAGGGAAACAAGAAGAGGAAAGGGAAGGCGGAGAGAGTGAGGAAGGAAACTGAAAGGGAACTTGTGAGAGTGACGGCACATTAGTGAGGTGAAATGGTTGGGTAAGCGAGAGAGTGGCGTGGGAGGGAGAGACAGCAACTGTGAGGGAAACCAAGAATGAGTGGGTAGGGAGTGCAGGAAAGAAAAATAACATGGAGAACGGAAACCGACTGGACATGTAAGAGAAACAGAATGAGTAAGTGCCTACTATTGACAGGGTTTGGTGGAGTAAATGTGTGAGTGTGTGTGAGTGAAACAGAAGACATTTTTTTTTTTTATGTGTCCGACTCTGGGGTGGTGCTAACATCCACCGTCATTACTGAATACATGCTAAGGCTGTCTCATACAGGACTGATGTCCTGGTATTAGCGGGGATATTTTTACGACGTCCACGGGTCTTCCGGTAGATCAATAAAGTCTGCTTTATGAAATTCAAATCCTTTTAATTTTCCCTTCCTCAGCGGGGATTCGAACCTGGGTGCATTAAGACTGCAGACTACCTCTCTACCGATTCAACAAGGAAGAAGATGAAATGATATAGAAGGCAGAGGAAATGGAAAAGGAAAACTGAGAAGCCATATAAACAGAAGTGATGAGAATGAAGGTTTATTAGTGAGATGATCTGGCTGAGTGAGTGAGAGGATGAGGTTAAGGAAAAATCGAAATGGGAGAGGATGAAAGGGAAATGTTGACATAGGAAGTGAGAGGAGGGATGAACAAATGGAATAAGGATTGAACACTGAAGGGAGCCAGTACAGTTTTATAGCTAATTTCTACATTCCGTCAGAGGCAGTTATTTACACACACACCTACACGAAGAAATCCCTGCGTCAAAACGCAACAGTTTGCTGTTGTGTGATATTAATCAACCACAACCAGCACCAACAGCGATAATATATTCTATATATTTTGATTATGAGATCTAATTTCTGTGCTACATGAGGAAGTGCAGTGGAGAGAGAATTATAAACTTCTCGTAGATAAAGGCTGCAGTTTACACAGAAAACATTTAAGAGAAATAATATGCTTTATTTTAAAATGATTATAACGGAAAAGGATATACACATCAATGCAGAAAACATCTCATTGATTATTTGACCGAACCTACATGGACCAACAAGCTTTTATGCCCCCCCTCCCTCCACCCACACACTTTGGAAATCGATCATTCGTGATTATTTCTCGAAAGTTATGTACGGTATATATATATATATATATATATATATATATATATATATATATATATATATATATATATATATATATATATATATATATATATATATATATATTTTTTTTTTTTTATTCAAATTTCTAGGATGCTACAGTGGGCTGATCGGGGAATAAAAGCTGGTAGTATTAAAACCAGGTCAGTCTTCTGTAATGAACGAGTAACAATTATTTCATCGACACACAGGTGACTGAGCGTCACTGTTGTGGGTGAGAGTGCTAACTGGGGTTTGTCGTTTAACGTGTAGCTACTATTCGCAAATGCTCTAGTATGGGGTCGTATGTTTAAGCTTGAAACCGCCAAGTGGAATGCAAACCCTGAAATTTTTCTGATGTTTTTTGAAGAACGTGATGATGATGGGAAGCATTTAGTTTTCCTAAATTGTTGCTGACTGCGTTCTGAAATATGGGATGCAGACTGACCATTCCTAATAACCGCAGGCGTTCCACACATTACCTTTAATAATTAAGGGTTTGCACCCCTCTTTGTGATTTAAAGTTTAAGCATACGACTTTATATTTGCATTTTTACTGCTGTGCTTTTGTTACAGCTGAGTCGTTAAGATGATGTTGCTAATTATCTGGCGAGGGAGGGTTAAAGAAAAAAGTGCCAATGATTTTCAGTACTTCTCCGTAGATCTTTAGGTACTTCTCACCGTACTTTTATGCTTTCACTTTATGCAGTCTTTGGCACTTTCACTGTTTTCTGGTACTTTCTCCCATTTTTGGCGTTCCTAGGTACTTTCACTACCTTCTTGTACTTTCCTCCACTACAGGCACTACTGTATTTTGGGCACTTTTAACTAATTTCACGTGCTTTCAACTACCCCATACAGTTTTTTGGAGCTTTCCACCATTTTCCTGCTATTTCCACCATTATATAAACTTGGGTACTTTCACTGTTTTCCCTCTATTTTCCACCACATCAGGCGTTGTTTGGTATTTTCTGCTGGTTCCCTGTACTTCCCGTCATTATCAGACACTGTTAGATACGTTCACTGCTATTCTGCATTTAAACCACTTCAGGCACTTTTGGTTGCTTTCCACTACTTCTCACTACTTTCTACCATTTTAGGAAATCTTTTGTTTTTTCACTACTTTCCGATTCTTTCATCTACTAGTTTCACTATCTTTCAGTAAGTAGCCATATAAGTACTATATTAGGTATTGCCATTTTTATTATTATTATTGAGTATGCACGTTTCATATGATTTTAACAAAACTATGCATCTATATCATTAATTATTTCAAAATGTGACATCTGCGGCCACGATTCTTGTTATAATTAACCATACCCTGGTGTGGTAGTCTTTCTGTCAGTAACCTTTTGAATTTGCTGTAAAAAAATAGTGAAACTGTAGCTGCTAACTGCATGTCAGGCTTTCTTCATATATATATATATATATATATATATATATATATATCAATCAATCATTTCCTGTGGCACCCTCGGGGATGCATAGGGCCTCGATGAACTCACACCACCACATCCTATCTTGTGCTAACTCCTCAAGATCTCCCCAACACTCATCTCCAGCTTCCCGTCTCATTGTCCTCACCCACGTCTCTTTTGGCCTTCCTCTACCTCTCCTACCAGGTGCCACCCACCCTGGTGTACCTCGTACTATTCCCTGTCTCCTATACACATGTCCTAGCCACTTCCATCGTGAGAATCTAACATATTCATCGATCGGCTGCACTCCCGTTATTTCTCTAATTCTACTATTTGGTATCCTTTCCCACCACTTAACTCCTAATATTCTTCTAAGTGCTTTATTTTCAAACACCAAGAATTTATTTTCCATAGTCACTGTGCTGTACCAAGACTCGTGTCCATAAATTAAGATACTCCTAACCATTACCTTATAAAGTTTGATTTTTGTATGCACAGAGAAATTGTTATTATTCCAAATATTTTTAAGCATTCCCATTGCCTGATTAGCCTTCTTTAACCTTTCCTCGAATTCAAAGTTCAAAGAACCATCCTTGGCTAAATAAGTACCTAAATATTTAAACCTATCAACTTGCTTTACAACCATACCTCCAATTACACATTCCTGCGCATTTTCCATATTCATATTGATTATTTCAGTTTTTCCACAATTAATAACCAAACCCACCTTGCGACCTTCACTCACCAAACAGTCCAACACTCTCTGCATCTCTTCTGGCCCATCACAAATCAAAACTATATCATCTGCATAATCTAAATCCAAAAGTTTCCTGTTCTCTCCCCAAAGTATACCTGCACCGGTTTCTGTTCCAACACGTTTCATAATATAATCAATGACCAATATAAATAGTAAAGGCGATAGAACACCACCTTGAATTACTCCGGACTTGACTTCAAACGAATCACTCAGACAACCATCAACCATCACTTTACAAAATGTGTCCTCATGCATGTTCATAATGACCCTCACAAACTCCTCTGGTATTCCATAATGTCTCATGATCTTCCCCATAGACTCTACTAAAAACTCGTTATTTATCTCAGTATTGATTTTTCTGCCTATATACAAATAGAAATTTCCTGCGAAACAGCAAAAAGAGAAATGTACTTATGGTATATCCAAATCATTCGAGAATGAATTTTAAAATGCATGCCATGCAATTTGGTATTCGTGTAGTGTGAGACATCTCGAACTTGATGAATTAGGTATAGATTTAAATAACCCCTTAACCAGAACAAATCCTTCCCGAGCTAAATTAACTTGTTTGAAAGTACTGTATAAGTAAAGCAACATAGAATTACGTCATCTGATTCACGTACTCAGTGCCATGCCATGTGCAGGGAAGAGTGCCAGGTTAACACTTTTGATTCCGCTGCTGCACTGGGTCCTAATTTCAAGGTAACACCAAAAGATTTTGTGCAATTGTGAGAAATTCTAGCAAACAAAGACTTCACAAAGCAATTTCGAGTGCCGATAACACTGTGTGCTATTTCTCAGACTATGAAATTTCTTTTAATCCAGGCAAAGACGAGACATCCTCAAAGTAACGTCGAAAACTATCTTGAGTAATTCTTCCTTAGCAACTGATACAGCTTAGGGTTTTATTGAGGTCGACACCTGGCGATTTAGTGCAATTCGAGAGAAACCCTAGCGGTGCAGGGGTTAAATAAAGGAACTATGGTAGGAAAGGCAGAAGAGTCGGAATGGGGAGGGAAGAGAAGAACAGAGAGAATATAGGAGTAGAAGAACAAAAGAGATTTAGAGCAAAGAAACTGGAAAAGGGTAGCTTTGAGAGGCTATGAACTGGGAATAGAAAGAGAATAAGAAACAAAGAGGAAACGAAGAGCTAGAGAGAGAGAGAGAGAGAGAGAGAGAGAGAGAGAGAGAGAGAGAGAGAGAGAGAGAGAGACAGACAGACAGACAGACAAACAGACTGAGACAGAGATAGAGACAGACAGACAGACAGACAGACTGAGACAGAGACAGAGACAGACAGACAGTGACGAAAGTGAAGACAGAAAATGCAAAAGGGAAAGTAAGGAGATATACAATGAATATACTGTGAAAAAAAAAATCAGTTGGAATCGATTTCCTTTAATAGTTCAGCGTTAATTGTCTCACTACAGTCACGTCCATTACGGTTTATTCTTCCTATTGCCAGACGAGAAGAGTCAGCTAACAAAAGATCCTCTCACACTGAAGGGACGAGAGTAGTCTGTTGTCCCTTTTATCACAAGAGGTTTCTCCTAAGCTGAATGAAATCGTCTGTCAGCTGAAAGATTATAATCGTTAGGCGGTGGACTAATTTTATTTATGTAGGTCCTAGGTGAATGCCGAGCTGCAGCAAGCGAATATTGTTAGAATATGATGCCAGTTACAAAGAAGTCCTGTATTGACGATGCAGAGTTACAGCATTGCCTTTTTCTCCCACACAGCTACGTGAAATAAGTTACAAAAGGACGAAAATCTGGGCCAGGTTAAGGTAAACAAACTATTTCAAAAGTGTCAATGTCCACATAATCGCACAATTTTTAGTTATAAAACACATACAATCCTGATTTCGCCATAACCAATTTACCACATCTCGGTACTCTGAACTGCTTAAGACTTTCGCAAAATAGCCTCAGATCCAGCAGCGGACACATTCAATTAAACCTCGATTAACTTGCGTTAACTAATTCGGACTCTGGTACTGAGGATTCCACATCAATGATCCTGCACTAATTTCAACTTTGACTTTCATTTACGGTGGCCGGTGCTAGTGAAATCCCTCCTAACCATATCTAATCTGTACTAATCTCACTAATCCTACCCATATCTGTCATATTTCAACTTCACCTAACTCAAACCAACCTAATCACATCTAAACCGATTTAATTTAGCCAAGTCTCACCTAAATTATCAATATTTGCTCGAATTGAACCCTGTCTAACCTCGAATGACCTAATCCAACTTCAATCAACTCAACCTAATCTAGCTTAATCTCACCTAAAGTAGTCTAATTGTATTTAACCTCACAATCTCACGTAACCTCCCCATACCTAACCTAACCTATTTTGAAGCAGCCTAACCGCATCTAACCCTACCTAATCCTACCCAGTCTCACTTAACCATACCATACCCGACCTAACCCAACCCAGTCAAGCCTAAAATGACCTAATCCAACCGAACCTAACCCAGCCTAACCCAACCAAATAAAACCCAACCCAAAACCTATCAAAACCGACGTATTCTAAAGCAATCTAACCTAATCCGTCTATATCTAGTCGAACTGAACCCAACCCAACCAAAAATTACCTAATCAGACCAAACCCTGCCCAAAGTGACCTAACCTAACTTTCAATCGGCCATAAATTCCCTAAGAAAGTTTGCTGCCTGAAAGTCTACGGATGTCACATTCCAAGTTTCGCCTGTTCTGTGTACACGTATACTTTGTGTGTGTGTGTGTGTGTGTGTGTGTGTGTGTGTGTGTGTGTGTGTGTGTGTGTGTGTGTGTGTGTGTGTGTGTGTGTGTGTGTGTGTGTGTGCGCGCGCGCGTTTATTTAAGGGTGTGTAACATGTGCACTGTAAGGAAATATTTTTACTCTCTCTCTCTCTCTCTCTCTCTCTCTCTCTCTTGTGTGTATGTGTGGCTGTGTGTATGGAGACATGGCTGTGTCTAAGCTGGATCTTCATGTGTGTAAGTGCAGTACTGTATGGGACGGAGAGGCCTAATGCGTTCAGGGATAACTAGATGTATTTAAAGATATGGCTATGTATATAGAAATAGAACTTTTGTGTCGAGTTAAAGATATGTATGTGTTGATGAATCGATGTTTGTGAAGATGTTATCGTGTATGAATGAGTGAATGTGGGGCTACGTGTGTTGTGGTGGAACTACGTGTGTGAAGGTGAGGTTGGGGTTACATAGGTGAAGGCAGGGGTACGTGTGGAGGTTTGGATTTGCAGAGGAGTGGGTATTTTTGTGGAGGAATGGTGTGTGTCCATGGAGGCGACGCTGTGCAGAGCTGTGGCTGTGTGTTTGGAGGTGTGGTGGGATGCTGGTGTGGTTCTGTGTTAGGGTGTCTTTGTATCTGTGTGTGTGTGTGTGTGTGTGTGTGTGTGTGTGTGTGTGTGTGTGTGTGTGTGTGTGTGTGTGTGTGTGTGTGTGTGTGTGTGTGTGTGTGTGTGTGTGTGTGTGTTCTTACCTAATTGTATCTTTACAGGAATGAGTCGTACTGTCCCGTGTCTTAAACCATTTTTATCATACATATCCTTAAATTTATGAATTGTTTTGGCACACACTTTCATCCGGTAGTGCATTCCACTGACCAATTGCCCTATTTGGGAAACTAAATTTCCTTACGTCTTTATTGCCTCTCTCTTTATGCAGTTTTTTGCAGTGTCCTTGCTGATGCATCCCCATAGGTTATATACTTATTTATGTCTATTTTCTCCTTCCCTGATATGCATTTATATAGCATATATAATATATAGTATAATCATGTCTCCTCTTTTCCTTCATTTATATGGTGTTTGCAACACCTTAAACCTTCTTTATACTTTTCAAGTAGTGCCCAATTCTCTTGCTGTATGGGGCTACTCTTGGATCAGCATTATTAAATTCTTTACCTCACTCCAGTTACCTCCATATTTATTTACCTCAGGCCTTTGCCGGTTCCACCTTTATATTTTATAGTTTCCCAACCTCCCGTCACCCATCAAAGAAATACCAGTACTATATTACAATAGACCAGCTGGCCCACGCTAGTCAGCTCCTACACAAGTGTGACTAAATAAAAGAATGTCATAATCCCACTGGCTGGGGAAACATCCAGGCATCTTTCTTACCAGTTTATTTCTGCATCGTGGTAGGTGGTGGCGACTATCATCCACTCACTTGATGTATTGCTGCCTACTTCCTCCACAGCCTTTATCATTCTTTTCTGTGCCTGTCCTCCTCTCTTCCTATTCTCCCATCTTTCCTGTCACTTCTTATTGCTTTTCTTTCCTTTGCAGGTGGCTTTACATTGAGTGACAAGCCAAATGATTTCCTGTAAGCCAAGAAACCATTTACAACGCTGGGTGGTAACCATATAACCAAACCATACATGCTCCCTACATGTCAACAAGTGGGTTGGTGGAGGGTTAGTGCCCCTCCCTGTAAAACAAATAACTCAAAGTCAAATAGCCACCCCTTACGGGATTATGGCGTCTGGCGATAGATAGATAGACTTTCATAATTGGATCCGAAAAGCCATTAGTTTATTGTTCTCAACATGTCTTCGGAATGTACTACTGCTGCTGCTGTTGCTGCTGTTTCAGGCTCATCTGAAACGAGAGCTCAGTCGTTTACAGCCATAAGTTACCCTTCTTCAACAGTCTCCCATCCTCCTTTCAGAAAATAGGAAGGAACCTTTTTGGATGTTTGGATAACCAGGCAAGTACATCAGTGTTACCACATGTACGGTAGACGTCGTTTCCAGCACCAGGAATTATTTAGCAGCCAAATGTATGATGAACCTGTACTGCTCGTTTCCATCTTCCGTGCTCCAAGGACGGCTCAGTCTGCTGGTGAGACGAGCTTATACATTTTGACTTTTTCTTGAAATTAACAATCAATAGTGATATTAAAAGTCGTAAAATGCAGACACTGTAAAGTATGAAAAATGCTATGTAAAGCAGAAAAAGATGCACGGTAGACAGTGCTAAGACTGATTATGCCGTCCGTAACATATAGAGAAAATACGTGTCTACTGTAAGTGTTTAGTTGCGTGACAAACTAATATCCTTGCTCTGTTTTTCTATGATTTGTAATATATCTGTCCTTTACATATGCAGACGTAATGTCACTGTCATAGGCTAAGAAATATCAGCCTCGATCGCAACAGTTACAAGTTTTAGACGCGCATCAACTCTGGGTCGATCTCTCACTGGTGACTTTAGGAAACGAAGTGCATTGTTTCTGTAGACTTTACCGACTTTCACGATGCCACACAACACCACACCAGCCTCCCACATTAGATCACAGAAATTCACCTTTCCATACAAGCTTCTAGTGCCATCCACACAAACTAACCTTTCCACACCAGCCTCTCACACCAGACCACACAAACTCTCCTTCCCACATCAGTCTCTCGCACCAGATCATACAAACTCACCTTTCCACGCCAACCCCTCACACCAGCCCAAACAAACTCACCTCTCCACACCACACGAAGGGCATTAATCGAAGGGCCCTGAAGCTTCACATCTAGAACTTATATATTTCTTCAAATTACACAGTGTTCCACCTGACAAACTTATTCATAAAAATAAGGAGCGGTTAACGAAGGCTGCATCTCGTACTTTCAGTTCCGTATTACCCTCCACAGCTTTATATAGTGTTTTAGTGATATCAGATATTAATAGAGACCTTATATATATTTTATTCTTATTAACTTCAGATGATTTTATTCAGCTCGATTTTTTTTAACTAGACTGGTCATATACAACCTTCACTAAGCCCGTCAGGAGGAACGTATTCTAACAAGGAAACAATAATCATCTCGTCTAATTCAAGGATTTCAAAGGTACTTGAGTGAAAAATAATTAACCATTAACTCAGATGCCATCATGGTTAAGAGATCAAGCCTTTGATCTCAGTAGCTTTTTTTTCCCCTACTCTTCTCACACGATTTTCCTCACCGTTGGAGAGGCTTTTCTGAATGGAGGAGCTAGATATAGCCTTTATAAACCCTTTCACCAATAGAATCTCGCCCTTCATTAAACAAAATCGTTTAATGGTGAATGTATTTAAATGTAGAATATGGCATTGGGGCCAAGGAATTAAAAGAACGTTATTCACCATTTATAATCTAAGTTCTTGTACAGTAAGCGTCTTGGATGAAAGAATTACCCCAAAGTTTATACAAAAGCTTTCCCAAGTAACCTCATTCCGGGGGTAAAATTACCTCTTTGTTTCTTAATGGCTCCAGATTTAAGAATACCATCTCACTTTACCCCAAATAAAGTTAAAAGATACAGTTTTAACTTGTGCCACAATTTCTGGCGGCCGTTGCAGTGGCCTGGAAAGTGCAAGGGAATGTCAGCCTTAAGAACCACGAGACAGGGGCGAGAATGTTTGGATACCATGTGTGGGACAACATTTTTGTGGCGGCTTCCACTCCCGCCCTCGATCTCTTGTAGTTTCCAAAAGTCTAACGGTTCGTTTCAGTATCACGAATAGAGCATTGGCCGTTTCGCTTATGTGCTGTTGGTGATTGGGGTCGAGTATGTGGATGGTCACGTGTACTTAAAGATATATATCTGTTCTTTTAAAATGGGATTCAGAGCAAAATAGAACGAACATGCAGGGGCAAATTAGTCCACATTACACATGAACGACGAATTCGCACTACATTAGGAGATATGGCAATGTGGAAGGTGGCTGCAAAATTTACCAGTTCTGCACCTGAGCGACTGGGAAAGCTATTTATTGCTCAAATTAATTATATATTTGCTGAATTGCAAAGGAATGTTAGGAATTACTTATTTTATAGTACTACACACAATAAACATGATACATATTATGTACTTCTGTTTTTTTATCTCATTCAGCCCAAGGACGTCTTTTTCAAATAATTCTTCCAATCACCTGACTATTCTTTTTCAGCTTACGATGGATTTTTCTAATTGGAAGGATCAGATACAGCCTTAAGTGACCCCTACACTTCCTGGGGGCTCTCCTAAGCAGATCAAACATTGTCAGGCGCAGCTAGAATAAAATACACAGCCGTCACGGTATTGAAGGGGCTAAAGAGATAATTCAGACGTTTACTCTTCAGCTACGTGATTGCGGATATTGGCAGAAAACTTTAAAAGGAAAACAGATAAGCTGGATTTAGTTTTCTGGCTTAACACTGGAGCCCATCAATTAATACCGTAAATATTGTTGGAAGTGGTATTTACAACTATGTTTATTGAAGCACTTCTAACACATGCCTGGTACATCATCCATAATAATAATTTTGACATCAGTTCTATACGGCCACACAAGGGTTGAGAAGCGAGTCACATATATTTGTGTACCGGTAACATACTACAATTATGCTGCCAGAACTTACATTCAAACTGGAATACTCACACAGCTGATTAATCTTTGGCTAAAATATTCCAGTGGAACTAAAAAGCAGCAAAATCAAGTCTCGGCCACTCATTAAGATAAAAATCAGTCATGGATACGGACATTAGAGTAGCCATTTTTTTGTGTGCGTAAAGAAATAACAGAATAGAGAAAATTAAGAGGAAAGTCAGGCACTAATAAACCGGCAGATCATCTATGAAAGCTCATGAATCAAGCATTCATTCACTGCATCAAATGCAGAGCACGTATAATGGAGTAGCCTATATGCGGAAATTCGGTCGTGCATGCAGTATCCATTATTTTTAAGCGTCTTCTTTAGCCAGGAGTCAGTGTTTGCAGCTTACTGCGTAAACGTGAATGCAAAGATCTAATAAGACCTAACGTTAGTGAAAGGGTTAAGGATTAGGCAAGAACGAATCATTCGATTTTCAGAGTAATCTATCGAAGGTCAAAGTGAAGGGAACAAGTCAAATATTAGGCCCGTAAACGGATTGGTGGGCGCAGGTGTTGCAGTCTCTGGATGCTCCTTTTTGCTTACAGGGTTGCCACCCAATGAAGTAAACCGCATCCTGGGCCATAAAGATACCACTGAACTTATATCAAACCGTCATGTACCAGCTTAGTTAAGCCTTGGTATGACGTCATGGTAAAAGAAGAATTAAAAAAGAATCTCCGTCCCCCCTTCCAGTAGTGAAGGAGCAAATACACTTACGTCCACCCACACATGACACAGGCAGTTAATAAGGAACGTTAATATATGCAGCTATTTCCAGCACCACATTTCTCACAAAGTTTTAATTTGCATCCTCAACAAGGTAGGATATTGTTGTGGAAAAGGGGAGGGGGAAAGATAAGAGGAAGAGGAGGAAAACAAGAGGAAGGGAAGAGGGGGAGTAAAGAAGAAGAGAAAACCAGAGAGAGTAAAGATATTAAGATGGACGAATAAGAATCTAAGAGAAGATGGGGAGGTTGAGAGAAAGACGAAGAGGAGGAAGATGATAGGAAGAGGAGAAGAAGGACAGAAGCATCAAAGTAGCAGGAAGGAGGATCGGAGAGAAGAGGAAAGTGGAGGAGGAAAACAGAAAAAACAGCAACGCTGAGGGAAAGGAAGGAAAGGAAGAATGAGAAGGAGCCGAAGAAAGGAAATGAAGGCAAACGGTGAAGGAATCAGAGTCTCAGGGAGGGGGAAGAGTTTGAGTGAAGAGAAGGGTGAAGAGGTCAGAAATGGAAAAGTGAAAAAGTTAATGGTGGAACAGAGAGAAAGTCTTAATGAACAGGGTTAATTTGAGGAAGGAGGAAGAGGAGGGTGAGGAGTCAGGAGGCAAAAAAAGACGATAACGGTGGTAGTTGTAGAGAGTGTGAGGGATGAAGAGGAAGTGAAAAGCATGAAAACAAGTAAAGTAGGAAGACTTGTAGGAGGGAGATTTGAGAGAACGAGAGCGATGTCATTAAAGGTAAACGTGGTTATAATGGAGGAATTAGGGTTTCAGGTAAGGCAAAAAATGGATACAAATATACTGATACTAAAATCACTAAAAATAGTCAGTACACTTGAGTGGGCAAAATGTGTTGGCTTTCATTGTCATAATGCATCGTTTCATTCATGATTCAATCACTTTTAAGTTAGCAAACTTTGAATCATATTCTTCATTTCTTGTTAGGCTGAGTAAAAAGTAGTGAAACCTACAAAAAATTTAATTGTAAATTTGGAAATATTATATATATAAGTTATGCAGCACTTAATAACAGTTTACTTGTTTTGACGCTCATTTAATTTACTCTCAGCATAGTTGAACTGATTTCGAGAAATATTTTATTTTAACTAATGAGGGTGTACGGAGAATCCTGCCTCCTCTGTTACTCCCACGATCGCCGTACTGTGTAGTCCATCATCAGATTAGTTGATGCTAATTTAACTTTTAAACCGTAAAAGATTTCTGTTATGGATAAAGTTATTAGAACAGAACTTAAATCTACCATCACGCATTGCCTCACCACCGCACATTATTTGCCATATATAACACATTACTGCACATCAACTGCAATATATACCACCCAGTTACACACATTAATCCTACAGAAAACACATTAACTCCTATATAACCATGAATAAAGTAACATCACTCCGCTTATACTGTATCATACCATATATAACGCACCACTTCGTACATACTCCTGCTACATACACCAGCTTCATTACTGAACTACAATATAACTATCTAACATGTCGCACCTCGTTACTGCGCCTCCAAAACCCCAGCAAGAGATCCAATTTCTCCCTAACAGCTCAAGTTTTCTGTATTCCACCATCTTCCTAACCCCACCATCGCACCCACTCTTTTCCTATACCGACCCACTCTTTCTCCTTTATCGTACCACCTCCAAGCTGAACCTACCCTCTCCCTTAATATAATGCCTAACCCTTTCTCCCTCATCCCAGCTCCACCTCTCAACCCTATCCATTGCACCAACTCTTTCCCTGTAATCCCTCATTCTTTCCCTATCTTACACCACCTGCCCCCTCCTTCCTTGTAATATCTAATCCATACTCTATCCTACCCCCATCGCCCCACTTCATCCTATTCTGTTCCCGAAATGACACATCGTACACCCCGCCCCACCCCCCAAATCCCCTTTTGATCACTTATGGTTATCATGGTCATCACACTCTTTTCCTATAATAATTAATTCTTTCTCCATCACCCCACCTCTCACCTGCCAAATGCCACCATGGGACCTTCCCTGTTCACCCCTGTGACAAACGGTGACAGAACATGTTGTGAGGTCGCCAGCAGCAAAAACAAAACCATCCATCAGCAAATGTGAGGTCAGTGGGGCACCAACAGCAGCATGTAAGCAACCCAGAACCAGACAATGCGTTGTTGTTCTTGTTGCCCTAGGCTCGTCTGGACGTGGAGTAATTGTAAACTTTAATCATAACTGAGTATAAATTCAAGTAAATGTGATGGTAAAAGATAACACCAACACAACTCTGCTGGCCATTCATGCCTAATCACAGCGGTAAATAGTTGACTCCAGATATGTTCTGACCAAGTTTCTCTTTTATTGTATCCACATTGTTGTTAGTTGGAAGTGTACTAGTTGCGTAATTCAACTTTATCTTCACCTTAACCTTAGAGAGTGAGCTTTTAATAATTCATCTGCATTGCCAGGTAAAGTTAGGGCTACCTTTAAAATGTGTGTTCACAAACGCGCGAAAACAAGCTCGGAGGCAGACTAAAATATGCACACACACAAGTACACATGCACACATCATAACAAATAATGATTTTATCTAACCTGAGTTGGAAAGCAGTTGAATAAGCACACTCTTAGTACAGAAAAACTATGTGAATTTCGTAATTCAGTTATAAGTAACTACCTAACGAGCCTCAGCTCTGAAGTACCACTATGCAATGCTTATCCACGCAGGACATTATTTAAGGGACTTTTACCCTCAACTTATTATTCAGGTGTCCTTAAATTCTGCACGGTGTCACTTCAGTTGCGCGGCTTTTTCTCTGATAGGTAAATACCATACAACAGGGTAAGAGTGTGCGCCTGTGGTCTGCCCTACGCTCTCGTCTCCTTTGCTCTGTTCTAAGCATTATATCCACTTACGCTCTGTAAGTTGACGCTTTAATCCCGGAAAGGCTGTCCATAAACAACATGCATCCAAGCCACCTTCTCCCCGCCATCAGGCTGCCCTCTTTTCACTTCACATCACCCTTATTTGTCTAACACTCCATCACACCCCTCCATCTTATACACTGTAACTTGGCCTAAAATTTATAACAGGGCAATAAGGTCCTTTTGTAATACTCTCTGTAGATCTTCCATTCCTATACTATATTCCGTCCACCTTAACCTTAAATTGACATATTTCCATTGGGAACATTTAGCTGTAACAAGTAATTAACACAATATGATGCTAGTCACGATGAAGTGCCATGAAAGGGAATGTAATAATGTCTTCTTCAGCCACTGAGCTACGGGAAGAAACTTCAAAAATGTGAAAGTCTCTGCCGTAAGGAGGATGAAGCCTAACACTCACGTTTCTTTCCTCATTCACGTGTACCTTTCTCAGCTTCTCCTCGCTTACCTTCTGTGTAATCTTAATTCAGCTGAAAGCAAACTATTTCCATTATCACCAAATCAGTTAAAATGTCGTGAAATAAAAGGAAAGCGACTGAAGAGATGGGAAAGACGCAATCTGGCCAGGACAGGCAGAGAAATGGGCCAAATAAAAAAAAATAAAAAAAAGGAAAGAGCGAAAAAGGATAAGAAAAGAGAGAATAAGAGGGAGAGGAAAGAATAGGAGGGAGAGGATGGAATAAGAGAGGAAGAGGAGAACGAGAGGAGGAACGAATGGGAATGCTGCAAGAAGGGAAGGAAAAAAAGAAAGGATAGGAGATAATAAAACAGAAAACAGAGAATACGACGAAGAGGAAACAATAAGAGGTAGAAGGAGGAGCAACAAACAGCGAGGAGGATCTGACGGAAATAAAAGGATATAATGTATTCATGGCCTCTCTCTGTCTTCTCCACATCTCGCCTGAATAATCCTGAAGTGAATAAATGCAAGTGAAAGGGACTGACAGAGCCACAGAACATTTTTGGGAAGATAGGGAATGATAATGAGCTGAACTGGAGCGTATTGTGTTATATATATATATATATATATATATATCACGTTTTGTAGAAAAATCAAGGGTGTTCCCTTGCCAACAAAGGTAGGCCTAATATCCCCGGTTCTTCATACCGACATTAGTAAACGTACAAAACATTGTTTCCTGTCTATTGTGATATTACTCCCACACAGATATGATAAACATCAATCCACCCATGTCATAAAATGACAGTGTCTATTACCTAAGTTTGCCTAACCAATACGCAGGTGGGCTAAGTTCGAAGAAAGTCTGGAGTGAGTTGGAGGGTAGTTTGGGACTAGTTGGTATTGGTCTGAGATGGATGTACACTCTCAGGGAGATGGACATGCACCAGAGGCGGCACAAGTCGTCTCGGAAACTTTGACTAAAATATTACTCTGGTTCATTCTTTGATGGAGGGAGTGGCGGCCTAATGGTGGAGGACAGGGTGACACAATGGCGATTTGTTTTGGGCCACCCATTACTGGATTAAGGCGTCTGGCTATAGACAGATATTCCTTAATATGACTTGCTGCAAAGTAAAGTTTGCAGCGATATAATATACTGAAAACAAAACGTAAATAAATCTGCCAGAACTATAGGAGTGCCTAAATTCTAACTCTTTACTTAACACTAATCATGCCCTTTCCAACTCTCAGAGAATCCGCATTGTCAGGAAAATATCTTTACAAATAATTATCAGTGAATCTGAGAGGGGAAGCAATGTAATATTTCTTTAGTGAACACTAGTGACAAACCATTTATGCTTGTCCGAAAGATTGACAAATATTTTCAGTTTTCTAGTCATATTCTCACAGCCTCACGAGGTTCCAATGCCCCATTTACTCGACAGTATATCGTGGCAGTATTCTAGGTGGCATAAGAGATTTAGAAGTACCTTTTCCTTACCGATTTATTCTGCACATTGTACCGGTATCCTAACATTCCCTTATATGCCGCTTATTAGGCTTTCATATCCGAATAATTTTCATCAGTGACAAACAAGAGGCTAACACTGAGGCGCAGCAGTACGCAAAGTAAATAGTTAATGAAGAGATACTAAAACCCTCCAAAGTGACGTACAATACAGCCCATTTATTGTACAATACACCGTTGAAGAAATACAAGTGAGAGAGAGAGAGAGAGAGAGAGAGAGAGAGAGAGAGAGAGAGAGAGAGAGAAGGGGGGGAGGAAGAAGGGCTATGTATTTTCAACAACCACCCAGCCAACCTATTTGCTCAATAACATCTCAAACATCGTAACAGACAATTTTACACAATACACTTATTTCAATTGCTAAAGACGTATGCAGTAATATACTCCTTTTCACCTTCACTTGGCCCAGATTCTCATCCTTGTGAAGCTTATTTGACTTAGCTCAGTCGCAGAAAAAGACAATAACACGGCTTTATATCTGCTCCACTTTTTCGTAACCATCGTTATACTTAATTGCAAATCTACTGTCGTGCCTCAGCATTCAAGATGGATAGGTGGCAATTCTGGGGCAAGTTAAAGAAAAAGGGGCATATTATAAGTATTTTTAACTCACATTCGGCGACATAGCTGAGGGTGCTCCCGAGTTGGGGTGTAATGCGATATTCCTTTAGAAATCAACCTGCAAAAAAGTACTCAGTTAGGGAATGCACTAAGAGAGAGAGAGAGAGAGAGAGAGAGAGAGAGAGAGAGAGAGAGTCACTAACATCACTCTCCACCGTGGTTGCCCAGCTTTGTCAACTTTCGCTTAACTCATTCAGTTCGGAGTTGCCTCTTTTTACATTGTTTTTGCTACCTCGAGTTCTGATTCAGCTAAGAGGGGACTTCAATTTGGAGGGATTTAGTATAGCCTTCATTAACTCCTTCATTCAAAGAAGTCGCCAAGAATTCCATTAGATCATCCGCTCTGCAGGAAGAACGTAATATCGGTGGTTCCTAAATAGCACTCCATTGGAGACCAGCAGGGAAGACGGTGATAACGCTAACTCAAAACTAACTGAACCCCCCAGTGGGATAGGAGAGGAGCGTTTTATATGGTCCACACTGTACATAATACGTCCTCGGGCTGAAGGGATCAACACAGGTGTCGGGGAAGAGGGGACGGTCAACAAGGTCCATATACTCGTAAGCTAAAAGGCTTCCTATGCACATGAGTATCTTCATTAGATTTTTTTTTCCATATTTCTGTTTAAGTCCTTTAGATCAGGAACACGTCTTTGTATCTTTTAAATCAGCTTCACTTTGACAGCATTTTCCAATTAATCTAGAGTGAAAAGGAAAGTGAAAAAAAGGGAATAAAGTTTATTCCACTAACTTAAAGGCAAATCGTCAGTAACACAGTTGTGATGCTGTGTCCGGATCGAATACCTACTCAATGTGAAACATTTGGTGGAGGTTAAAGTAATTCCAGAGAAATAATCTACTGTACATAATTTCTCTCTCCCTTGAGGCTCTCACGGCTTTTCTGACTCACTCTGTGCTGAATTAAGTCAGCTAATGTCAGCGGGAATACAATAATATAGAAGAAAGGCCACTTAGAGAGTGCAATACCTGTTCCCACAAATTGGTCTGAGGGTCAGATATTTGACTTTGCCCTTTGACCTTAACTTAGACAAAATGCTCTCAGGGTAGGTTTACCCCATTCTTGCTTGATCCTTAATACTTCCACCAAGTCTGATCTAAAGCGGATCAAGCCTATTTGAACTGATATTGTTCCTTGCTGTGACCTTGACATTTGACCTTTCTACGTGACCTAAACCATTGCCTGATGTTATCAAAATAGAATTCCTTTGTCCTTACCATATCTTAAACCCTCCTAAAACGCTTGGTATAATCGTGGGGGAAAAATAAGGTGGTCTTGCCATATGACCGTGGTCTTTGATATATTGTTCTCAAAAATAATTGGTCAGTCCCTTGGCTGATCGCCAATCGTTCCACCAGGTTTGGTTCAAATCAAACCAAAACTGCCTTGGTTACTTTGTTCATATGCAGAAACACGGGTCGAAATTTGATCTCGACCTGTGACCTTAATCTCTGACACATTGTTTTTAAACTCATGTCTCTTCATACTTGCCTAAGCCTCAACCATTACACCAAAGTTGGTCGAAATCTATTACAAATTGTTGAAGCTGACCTTGCAAGGTAAAACTTTTACTTAATTCTGTCATTCTGAATTTTGATCTAGTAAAATCAGATAAAATGGCCAACCCACTGACTGTCTTTCAACACACCCACCAAGTTTGGCTGAAATCGGATGAAACCTGTCTGAGGTATTTTTGTTGACACCCGCACGCGCGTGCTCGCCGATCAAAGCATAATGGCCGCTCTACTTTAGTGAGTGTGGGTATACAGGACGAGAGCATGAAAGGGTAATATATCTCTGCTAGGATGATTAACTAAATTGAATACAATCACCCTGACGCAGCAAGAATGAAAAGAGACTGATGTCCTTTAGATGAAGCGCTAAACATTACTCCTACAGCAGAACCCTACTGACTGATGAACAATACACTTCCGTCATTAAGATACCGAAAATTGTTGAGTGGGTAAGAACTACACACACACACACACACACACACACACACACACACACACACACACACACACACGCACGCACACACGCACGCACGCACGCACACACGCACACACACACGCACACACGCACGCACGCACACACACGCACGCACACACACGCGCGCGCACGCGCACAAATTAGTGCCAATGACAAACTGGTGAGCGATACAGTTTGGTCGTTGAGATAATGAAAATGGTCTTGTGCATATATGTTCCTCACGAGAAAGCAATAGTGCCTGCAGAGAAGATGGAGAGGTGCAGGAAGAGGTGAAGTAAAGGGTGGGGAGGGGAAGTGGCAGCAAGATGGAGTGGTGGCAGGCAAGGAATGAAATGAAGGCAAAAAGAGAAACAGGGAGATGGAGCGAGGACACTCCTCTTTGGGGAGACAGGCGGAAAGGAAAATGGTGAGAGTGAAAAGAAGGAAGAGCTGGAAGAAGGGAGTACAATATAATATAAAGGAAAACAAACCGTAATGTAGCAACTGTATTCTTTTTAGTCTAACTTGGCCTAAAGCTGACACCTCTCAACCTTGAATGCTGAGTATTAATGACAATAACACTAGAATACACTGCTACTCACAATGTACTGCAGCAGCATAATCATATTCTGCCACTGAATATACCTGAAATTAGTCGCAAAAAAACAAAAAACAAAAACAAAAACGAAAACTTGGACCATTTTTAGATGAAAAGAGTATAGTCCTTTCTAGACCCTTTGTTTTAGGGTAGGCAATAATTAATGTTAGTATTCTACGAGTCAAAGAGATGAGAAGGAAAGCAGGAAGGTTAAGAAGAAGGAAAGGAGGAGGGGACGGAATATATATAAAGACAGACAAGGAAATGAAAAGAGGACAATCTTCCTGGGGTGACAGGTGGGAAGGAAAATGGAAGGTGCAGAGGAGGAGAAAGGAGGAAGACGAAAGGTAGAAGAAAAGGAAGCACAGAGAGCGCGAGGGGGCGGGGAGAACTGCTTGGAAAGGTCAAGGTTATAAGGAATGGTCAAAAGTCAAGATCACAGGACAAGGTTAACTCAGACAGCTTTTATTTCATTTGGACTAGACTTGGTTAAGGGTCTGGTAGGGATGAAAATTAATTCAGTTTTGAGAACAGTTGGTCCAAGGTCAAGGTCACTGGGAAAGGTCTAATGTTCGACCCTCAAACCAATTAATTGGAGTGGCTGTTGCACTCTTTGGATTCTCCTTGTTATCGTTTAGCTTTGAAATTCTCTTTTCCTTCACTTCATTCATTTATTTACCAAATATTCTTCAGCATTCATCATTTTTTTTTTTTCAGTAAGCTAGTCATCAAGTTTTCCTTCACAAGTAACCTTAGCACTCAGTGTTTTCACAACGTTCATCATCACTGTACTCTTTCCTTTTCTTCAACCCGCCCTTCTGATAGTTCGACGTAATTCTCCAGCCTTCCTTGTCTGCTTATTAATGGAAGCCTCTCGGTTGGTGATCAGCCAAATTAGTTATAATCTTTTAAGCCCTGGGCAAAGAGTAGTGAAGAATAATTTGTTCTGCACCTTCTCACTCTCCAGGAGTCGCCCTCTCTCTCAGTGCGTTATTATTCTCATGCTTCTGTCGTACTTCTTCCCATAATATTACTGGATTTAGTTTTTTTTTTTTTTTGTTATTCCATATTCCATCTCTCCTGTATTCATGATGTTCCTATCATTCTTGCACTAAAGATAGGTGGGTCTTGATTTCTCAGATCATTGTTCAAATGTAACCACCACATGCTCCGTGTCTGTTCATGCCGGAAGCGGGTCTAAGTTGGGCAGACGTAGTCGTACCTTCTCAATAAACACGATTTTCAAAGATAAGATTGGTTCATTATCAAGTGACAGGGAATGTTTCAGTTTATTATGTATTTATCCCACTTACTGCGCCAAGGGACGCTGGAAAAGGACACTATGTATGGTGGCACTGATATGAACGGGCGGTGGAGCTGCCTGGTTATACAAACGATCTTCAGTCTCGTCCATCCCCCAGCCGAAGGACGATGGACTGCAGAAGGGTAATTTCCATCTAAAGTCAACTGATTCACGTCTCAGATGAACCTGAGGATACAACTAGTACTGCTACTAGCAATAAATAAACAAATAAATACAAAAATAAATGACAGGTGAATGTTGATACAAGTTCTAGGAATGTTCCGCATCCGTCAAAGGAGGAGGAGGAAGAGGAGGAGGAGCAGGAGGAAAGTAAGAGGTGGAAGAAGAGAGTGGAAATACAGGAAAAGTTGAGACGAGCACAAGGAGGAAGATCAGAGAAGAAGAGAAGAAGGAAAAGCAGGGAGGAGTAAAGGACTTAGAGAGAGAACAGATGAGTAATTTCCATGGACCTGAAAACATAATATTATCATGCAATATCACGCAAGCGAGATAATTTGTTGACTGTGCGGAGGGATTAATTAGTCAAGTTAATAACAGTAATGGCAGAGCGAGGTGGGTTAAAGAGGGCAAGATGAGCGGCAGATTATAACGAAGGGGAATGACATCATAACATCAACGAAAATGCCCAGAAGGAAAAAACTCGAAGAAAGAGTTTTTATCAGACGATATTATAGCAAAGAGTGAGGCATAGGGGTCTGTGAACGCTATTACTGATACCATTTTATCTGTCACGGTCGGGTTAGACCTAATATTTTATTACAGCTAGCTCGTACCACTTACATTTAGCTGTGTCAGTCATAGGAGCTATGTGTAATAAGAATAATGGTAAAGACTGGTTGATATAATCGGGAAGAAAAAGAGGAATGATATATTTAATGCAGATGACCTCATACAACAGCATTCTAGCAAGGTATGTTGTAGCGTTAAGTGCCTATGTTCTTATTTTACACACCTGTGGTACAATTCAACATTATTTAAACACCTGTCGCTTTTTCAACTCACTCCAATGCATCCTAACACTAGAGAGAATGCCCGTGGATCTTGTGGAAAGTCAGTAAAGGCTGTTTTACCTAAATTCTAATCAATAATCTGTTCTCTTCCTTAACATGGAAATGAACTCATGTCTTCTGAGATACCGGATGACTTTTCTAACAATGAGGAACTCAATAGAGGTGATGGAAAAGAAAGTTGTTTGGTGTACAACATGGGTTAAATATAAAAAATTTTCTCGGGCTTCCTAATAATATATTTCCATCCATAAATTCAAGGGTTCTCTATGAATTTCTTTCTTGTTGGCAATATGATGATCGCCTATTTACCCAGAAATTGCATTACAAAAACTTCATTAAAACTATTAATGCTAAATCATTATGCGTACAATTATCCCGTCCGCCTTTATTAAAAATACATAAAATTACCATTTATTTTTAAGCTGCCATCCTTCACAACCAATATCGTAATCTAATTTCTGATGATAATGTAAATTGTTTTTGCTTGGTAAATAAACAAATATTTATGTTATTCCTAGCAGCAGAGGCCAGGTAATGCGCGACCGACTGAGAGAGAGAGAGAGAGAGAGAGGAATGAATGAATGATCGCACACGGGCCAGGCTGAAATCACTGATAATGTATGATGACGTGGATTAATTGGGCACATTGACAGAGGCGAGAATTTATTTTGCATACTGATTTCCTTTTAGACCATGGAATTATATGTATTCTGATCCACGGTCAATAAATCCATTCACCATTTCCATCCCCTATACTATTACTTTTTTGCAGTGTATCCCACTCAGCAGAGGGGGAAATACCACCATGTGTGAAATGTTAGGGTTTAGGAGACAAAAAGGAAAGACAAACTGAATGATATAAGTAATTTATCCCTTCCCCCTTCCCCACTATCACCCTCCCTCTCTACCACGAGTGTCACCACCACACCATTATTATGCGACAAAAACAACTTGTGAACAATTATATGTCCATGTAATATGATGCAAGCGATGAACAACTTTTTGCCATAACTGTAAAGTTGTGTACTTGCATGTGACAATGACAGAATCTCACAAATTTTATCGTAAAACCTACAAGTGTCCTGGACAAAGTAAAAAAAGATATCGAATTAAGAGTTTTGACAACACCAGTCATGATGGTGATAAAAGGAACATTTTCCTCTCCTAATTACGATTTGTTTTTTAAGGAAGAACAAGAGACATGGGGAGATTCTGTACTCTCCTTGTCCTTCCTGCAAAAAGTAATTAATATATAAATAAATAAGTCAATAAATAAAATGAGATATTTGCAGTACTGTGAAGGCGGTCATCGTGTATGTTTGTGAATCCATGCAGTGGGTTTGGTAATAACCAGTTTGCTGAAGTAGCTAGACGATTAGGACACTGCAATAGCCAGTGGATGTTTGAGCCCACGATTACACGAGGAAAACCACACACTCTTTTAGTGCTTTAAGACCTGCTGCTGACCATAAAACCTTGCTGAGAGTGGCAGCAGCAAATTCCCACCAGTGCAGAAGAAAAGAGAAAGAGAGAGAGAGAGAAAAAGAAAGTTTCAATCGAGAGAGAGAGAGAGAGAGAGAGAGAGAGAGAGAGAGAGAGAGAGAGAGATGGGAATGGGGGAGAGCAACAGAATGATGCAAGGGAAACACAGCGGTATGTGACCTATATTGCCAGTGAAATGCAGCATGAATTCATGGCACAATAACACCTGTTTGACAGTTACACAGTTGCATGTTATGTTCTTTAATCAAACGTGGAGAACGGAACAACCAGGAATATAATTTTACTTTATTTATTCTACCACGTTAATTATGGTCGGGAAGAAAATTTGGATGTTACTGGAGGAGATTTATCAAAATCACACACCATATTTTGTTACTCATTTTTTTGTTTTGTTTTCACATATTAAACATTATCACTATTTACCACTCTGCCCTTTACAAAACCTTTACATTACCAACACCAACGTTTCTCCCCTTCCCCGACCTTCTTCTCTTGCCCTTCTTCCTTCTCCTTCTCCTCTTTTTATACTTCTTATGTTCCTCCTCTACTACTTCCTCCTTCTTCCTCCTCCTCCTCCTCCTCCTCCCCCTCCTCCCAGCCCGTGCTAGGAGGCTTTATGGTGACACCATTTTCTGTGGGGGTCATGGGGCGGCAGCTGAATTTCTACACAAAATTAAATATGAACAATCTGCTCAACACTTTTAGTGAAACGTAGGAAGACATAGCATATGGCTTTCCAAGTTTCTAGATTACAGTGCGTATTCTCCTCTATTTAGGAAATCCATCTTATCGCAATAATGTGTACAGTCTCCTTGGACAATAAAATTTTATAACACAGAAGATTGAGTTAATGTGGTTACGGAAGATAAGCCCTTATGGAAGTGGAACTAAAAATGTCCGTAAGTTAACGAGAATATGACCCTAGGTCTTGGTGTGACTCGATCATGGTCGAGGCAACTCTCGTATTCTGTTCTGGCTTAACCTTACGATGTTTTTTTTTTTTTAAGTTAAACCGGGGACAGGAAATTGAGTGTGTTAGTACTGTTACATAAATTTAGCCCCATTGTTTTCCATACACCAACAGTGTGAAATCTTTCTTCTTACTACTACGTCTATATAGGCGTGCCTTTATAGCAACCTTTTTCATGTGTAAGGCTAATTTTCTTTTCTTTCGTTTTATGGGCAACCAAAAATCGTTCTATATGCTAAAAACTAAGCTATTTTTGGAAGTCAATCTATGAGAGACTGTTTTTAAAACAAATGATTTTTTATTACTTCTCAGCCACAGAAAAATATGACAGCTGCAATAACAATCTAGCACTGTCCCGACCATAAAGAGGGCTAAAAAGGTAAATGAAAATTCGTATTACATATATCTATGTGAATGCGTTTATCAGTAGACAGGAAACATGAAAAAATACAAGACTGGAATGATGGAACCCGTAATTAAAAAGAGAAATATAAAAAAAATTAATGATAAAGAGGGAACACCAAAGGAGAGGGGAGAATCCTCGCCTGCAACGAGCAATACTGGAAATGAAAAGAGTTTATGAAAGAGGAAAGAGAGGGAAGAGATACGGGAGAGGAAGGGCTGGGATTGATAAAATACGAGGGTAATATTTTGCTTGGAAGGGAACAACACAACATGTTCAAAATTGAGAGTGTGTATAAATAAGATGGAAGTTCTCCTGAACTATTACTGCTACCTTCCTGCCTCAAGATAAAGAACGATTATTTTTGCCATTTGTCCTGAATACACACTTCGTAATTTTCCCACTAATGGTCGGGACAATTCCTGTAATGTATTCTAGCTAATGTTATGCAGTTTATTTAGCTGAGACTGAGTTTAAAAGCCCTATAATACTTGGAAGTTATCACGCTCCAAGTCGAGATAACTCTGGTGTCATTTAGTTTCAGTTAATGGAGAGATTTTTATCAGCTTATAATGAAGTGCAGAAGAATGACAGTGTTAATACTTTCGATGCAACTCTCCTATGACGTTCCAGTTAATGCCACATTATTTTATTTACCTGAGAGTCAATAAAGGAATCTGATTGTAAATTCTACCGCCAGAGATATTCTCATGGTAGTGACAAGTATAGCCTGATAGTGTTAATACCCATACCTTAGATCATCTTCCTGGTCGGGACAACTCTGGTACTCTACTCCATCTAACTCCAGACGATTTTCCTCAGCTGAGACTGAGTCATAAGATTTTGAGAGTTATCGAATGAACGCACCTCTGCTAACATCATCAATTCTGCAAAAAATTCTTGTATGTAATAGGCCTTAACATACTGAAACTACTAACATATCTTGGTAGTGCGTCTCTCCTAAGTTAAGTCAATTATCTGAGAGTGGGAAAACTATATATCCGGCCATCGTGGTGAAAGGATTAACATCTGGAGAAGACAACACGTAGAAATTTAAGTAAGAAACAAAAATACGAAAAGGAAGAGAGAAGACTGAAAGAGGGGCGAGGCAGGAGGAAGAAATGGATAAGGGGACGAGAAAAAGGGGACAGTGTGAAAAAATGGGAAAGAAGGAAGGTGGGAAATATGCAAATAACAAAGGAAAAAGATGTGTGAGAATGTGGGCTGAAAAAGGAACGAGGAAGGAAGAATAAATGTAGATTAGAAACAAGAAGAGGCAGAAAAACTCGGGAATGAAGGGAAACTGGAATAAAAAAAATGGTATGAAAAGAGGGAAGGAAACGGTGTGTGAAACTGAGGTAAGGAGGGAGATGCCGGGACCAAGGACGAAACTGAAAGAGATGATCGAAGGAAAACTGGCGGGAAAAACAGGAAATGATGCCTGGAGGAAGAACAGAGGAAGGCAAGAAGGATTACAGTGACAAAAAAAGAGACTGAGTATAGGGAGAAGAGAAAGGTGGCAGTGATAGGAAAATAGACGGAATAAAAGGAGACAAGAAGGAATGGAGTGATGGGAAAATAGACAACGGAGAGATGAGGGGAGAGAGAGATGGGAGTAACAGGAAAATAGACTGAATGTACAGAAAAGGGAGGATGAAAGGGATGGGAAAACTTATAGTGTGGAAGAGAGAAGAGAAGGGTGGGAGTGATAGGAAAATAGACAGAGTGGGGGGGAGGTGAGAAAGATGGGAGTGTTAAGAATGTACAAAGACAGGAGGGAGGAAGAAAAGATGTGACGGAGAGGAAATAATTAAAAATGGGTGACTGAGAGAAAGCTTAAGGCGACGGGAATATATAAAGAAGAAGCAGTGCAAGAGCAGGCTAGTTATGCTGCACAAGAGGAAGTTCCTGGAAAAACGGTTATGTTTAATGTATAAATACTCTCTGAAAGACACACCAGTTGGAACTGTTTTCCATGACAAGGTGCCCATAAAGAAAAAACTCAATAAAATGCTAGAAATTCTTCTCATTATACTACAGAGTCAAGTACCGTTCCCTTTAATCACTTTCCTCTCCCTTCCATCACCAGTGTGGACTATTTTGTGCCCCTCAGCTCTGGCCGCGGCAAACTTGTAGCGACACAAAAGGCGACATACGAGACTCCTTTCATGGGACAAACTGGGCACCAGCACTAATACACACGTCCTCTCGTCTTACCTTTTCTACCACTCTTGGTTTATTCTGTTTTTCTCATTTCCCAATCTGTCACTCTTGTCTTCTTTTCTCTACTCTTCTTCTTTACTCTTCCTTCCCTCTTCTTCCTCGGAGTCTCCAGCTTTGTCACTCTCAGCGTTTCTTTATTAATCTCTTCTCTCCTTCTTTTCGTCCTCGTAGCTGTCCCCTTCTCCACAACTCTTTACTATATTCTTTCTCCCTCCTCCTCTTCGTCCTCTCTCATCGGTGTCCTCCTTTCCAACACGAT